>NC_036243.1:26254687-26281188 GCF_002742605.1 Olea europaea var. sylvestris | reverse complement strand
TTGAAACAAAAAATCACACAACTTTCATCTTCTATTTACTAACTACAACAATCTATCCTTGCTAATACTTGACATCAGAATAGCAATGTAAATTTAACTAACCATTAATTGTTCGGCATGCTTGCCTTGGGAAGCAAAAATTTTTAAACTCTTCCATATTCCTCATAAAGTATATAGCCAATCCAGAAAGTAAACAAGTACTCCATTGATATATGGATGAAAAACCTGATATTCACCCATAACAAAGAAATTTAAAGGCATTGTAAATGATTAAGAAAATGCAATTTAAAAAATATACTTTTACAACTCCAAAATCTAAGGCGTGTGATGTGAAAGCTATTCCAGCAGAAGTTTTCATCCATTCATCTGTAAAAATAAATAAATTCTCAAGAGTAAAAATATCTTGTCTCCCAAATGAAGGACTACAGTAAACCTTTGATAAACAAAAGTAGAAAATCTTGTCGGTAAAAGTACAAAAAAAAAGAAAAAAAGAAAAAGAAATATTAAAAGAAGAAGTATGGATGTATGATAAGAAAGATTAAAAAGTAATTAAAAAATAGAAGAAAAAGAAAAGCCCAAAGTATATAAGAAATCTATCATTAAAAACAGAAAAATTATATTAGTCATAATTTAGCTCATAAGAAAACTGAATTTTTACTATTAACTTTCTTTCTGGTACATATAGACAGTTCCAGACAAGTAAATAAACAAACAAGAGCCCAAGTTTTAGACTCATTATCTAAAGAAGAACAATACCCAACTCAATTTGCCCTTGTTAATCGACTACAAATGCAGATATATAAAGGATTTAAAAAATATGTCATGGGTTCAAGAATCTAAACAAATATGAATCCGAAATGCAATTGGGTATATAAAATTGATGAGAAAAAAGATACCAATTTCGCAAGATGTGCATTAATAATATTGATAAAACGGTCCTCTGAGTAGTCCCCATCACTACCGAATAATTTCACCTCCTTGAGAAAGAAATAACTGATTGCATCAGAACCAAATTTGTGCACCAAGTTAATGGGCTCAAGTGTATTTCCCAGTGGCTTTCCCATTTTAAAGCCATCCTAACAAATGAAAAGCATTGCTCATTAAATAAAGTAGATTAAATGAGGAAAATAGTAAAAAATTCATTATGATCTATATTTTATACAAGTGGAAAATAGATAGAAATCATATTAAAAACAATCTTTTAAGGTTTGAGGTAAAAGATGAAAAACTAACTTAGATACCTTTGTCAAGAATTCATGGTCAAAAACCATCTTCGAGAAGAATATATCTCTGGCAACTACCAAGCTCTAAAAAGCCAAAAACTCAAGTTTAGCATTCAGAAAATTTATTATGACAACTACAAGAAGAGCATGATAAAATTCAATACATGGCATATTCAGAGATAAAATATGAATTAAGCAAAAATTTTACAATTTGGGTGAGAGAGAGGAGTTTGAAAGAAAAATAAATGGGATTGTAGGAGAGGAGAAAGATAAATGGATGTTGCGTAAAAAAGTAGGGAAATAGATGTTGCGTGAAGAAGTAAGGAGGAGAAAAGTAGGGAAAGCAGAGAGAGAAAAAAAAAGAAAAAAATTACCAATAAAAAAAAAAAAACTTTCCATACAGTGCGGAGAGCTGAACTTTCTCCGCAAAACTCTCCACACAGTGGGGAGAGTTTTGCCAACTCCGCACATGATTTTTCATCTCTCCGCGCACTGTGCGGAGAGTTTTTATTTTATTTTATTATTCCACATTGTGCAGAGAGTTTGCCAACTCTCTTTGCACTCTCCGCACAGTGCAGAAAGTTTTTTTTCTCTTCGCATTGTGCGGAGAGTTTTGCCATAGTGCGAAGAGTTTGTCATTACTCCGTACTGTGTGGAGAGATTTTTTTAATTTCTCAAGTGCGGAGAGTTGTTTTTCTTTTTCCTTTTTTTTTTTTGTTTTTTTGCTCATGGGTCACGGTAGTTTATACATACTAAAATTATTATTATTTTTTTAATGCTGATGACATGATGTGTGAAAGGATGATCATAAACAAAATAAGAAAATAAATTGGATTATTTTGTTGTTGCATCAGTAGTGCCTCATTCCATTTTTTATGAGAAGTTAGATACTCAACTTAATAAAAATAGCAACTAGGAATGAGTTGAATCTACTCAACTGTACTGTAGTTGGACAAAATAAAACAAAAATGGATGTATTCGAAAAGGTTGGTGCAAGAAGCTCTACTTGATATCAATTCTGAAGTGCAAAAAATGAATAAATAAATTAGAGAAATGGAATGTTAGTTGACCATATGGTCGAGAAAGCAAGTCCTCTACTCGACTTGAGTTGAGACTTGAGAATGAAAAAAGAACTAAAAATGAATAAATAAATTAAGTAGTTAAGCTCCACGGGTTTGGGGCTGTCGTATGGTACCCCAAAAGGGTTCGTGTGACTGTTCAATTATCTCATTTCACTCTTTTAAAAAGGTAGATTTTGTTTTTGCTATTGGAACACAAAAAGAGAGCAATAAAATTGAAAATATAACAAAAAGTACTGCGAATAGAAATGACCCCTTTTTAAGTTCTATTTTTGCCAAACAGGATTCACGTTAAATACTATTTATTTATTTATTTATTAAATGATTATCCATTGTAGATCATCAAAGAAATTTTTGAAAAAAATGAATAGGATATTTTAAAAATAATTAAATTGTACTCTCATATTTGTATAAAAAAAACATCACTATACTCCTTCACTAAGTTGATTATTCACCTCGATCAAGAATCATTTCAGCATGTTATTGTCTGAACAAGTTAATTATTTTTAAATTTCATAAATAAAATATAATTAATTTTCAAGTCTTTCTCGCTTTATTAATTTCTATATTTACTAACAAGTAAACTTTTTAAGCTTAAGCAAAACTTGTTACAGCAAAAAAAAAAAAAAAAAGAATCAAATGAAAAATCAGGGTTCAGTTCCCAACATTTCACATGGCATGGTTACAAGTCCTCAATCTTAAAAGTGAAGTTTTGAGTTCCCAAACTATTAATTGAATGAATATGGACCAAAACGATCAATGTGAATGTATAAATGGGTAACTTGAATATTGGATGGCAAAAATGTCAAACTTTTTAACATTTCTCACTAAAAGCCTCAGCAGAACTCATATATCTCGTTACGGTCCCACCCTAGCTGCTAGCCTACTTATTTTGCTCTCGTGTTCAATGGCTCTATCCTAATCTTAACCCAAAAGTTTAAGAAAAGTGTTTATTAATTCATTCTTAATTATATATTATGTGTCTTTCGACTTATAATAGACAATGCAAACTACAAAACCATCCATATTTAGCTAATTCCATTTAATGAATAGACACATAGTTATTCAATAATTGTTAATTGACAAACAAAATGGGCTAAAATTGGTGCATTGGATGTCAAAATTACAGAGAACGATACTACACACAATTAAAAGTTATTCAAAGGAGTAGGTTTGGAATTTTTGTGGTTCAGTGTCCCTTAACCTCGCAAAAAGTTGAGTTTCCTGCGAAATTCTCGAGTTGGTTTGTCTAGTTTGTGCAGAAAAACTCGAAGCCGAAGCCGAACACAGGTGTCGGGTTGCATAGTTCATTTTTATTTATGCTTTATTTTCTGAAAAATAAAAAAATTATTGCAAGTGGGCAAGTGTAGAGAAGAATTACACCACTACCCTAATTCACTCGAAAGCAAATTGAAGCTGCCTAGTGATTTTTCTAATGTTGGAGTACACGAATGCTGAGAAAGTATTCCCTTTTTCTTGATTGGGAGAAACGTGACATATCTTATTACAAGTTGGCGTGTCCTTGTTTATATGATGAAATCAATGTAGGACCAAATAAAAATCAACTAAAACTCTTGTGGTGATGCAATAGGCATTATTATACACACATTCTTGATCAAATGGGCATTATTATATACTAATATCCCATTTAATTTGAAAAAACAGTCAGACGTTCGACCGTAAATGTGATCTAGAGATAGCAAAATTGAATTGAGCACTATTAGACAATATATGTAACTTAAATATGAATTTAAATTATTTTTAAGCACAATCAAATGTATACTAAGAAGCCACTCCACTCCACCGTCATCAAAGATGTTGAAATTTGGAAACACAATCGAAATGAAGGTATCCGTAAGTCAAAATACTTGTCCAATCATTTATTGAAAGTAAAGAGTAAGGAAAATATGAAACCTAAATCGAATTCACATTCAATTCAACCCACAAAAACTTAATGATCTAAAATCCACCACCGAGAAATATACAAATTAAACACACTTTCTCATTTTAAATTTTATCTTCAACAAGTTCCTAGTGTACATATTATAATTATTCTCTTTAGAAGTTTCTTGAACTACCTAACTTTGAAGCTAAATTGTTAGAAATGAGACAAATATACTTATAAGAAAGTTTTATCTTCTAACAAGTAACAACAACTAAGCAAATAATTCAAATAAAAATTTGTGACGCACCCACTTTCAATATTTTGCACACATTATTATACCTTGCCAGCACAATCCTCCAACTTATAATTTATTTTTCTCCATGTAAAGCCGCCATAGCCACGACTCCAAGCCTTTGAAGATTCAGCTTTACAACTGTATCAGTAAACAATTTGGTATCTTCTTCTGTATTCCCCTCCGGTATATCAACTATATAAGACTCCAAAACAATGGTGTAAATCTTTTTTTCTTCGTCAATAAATTCATTAACAGATGTAACAGATCGATAATTGTTTAATCTATGCTTTCCTCCAACAACCCTAAAGCTTAAAATGTGTTTTTCTTCATCCAAAATCTCTAGCCTTTCAGTGCTGGTCGACGCCGGCAGCCCAGATACAACTGTTACTTCCCTTATGCTGCCAACGCCACCGTCGCCGGCGACCATGTTGCAGCTCTTGATGAAGTGTTTGTACTTCTGTGGGTTGTCGAAACGGCGGACGAATGGCCAGATTGCTTGTGCTGCCGGTGCATCAATGCGTTGCATTATGAGGGATGTGCATGTGTTTGGCAATTGATCGAAGGTGTGGTAGGCGCGGATTATGGATTCTAATACTGTGAATTCTTCTTGTGTCAGGCCATGAGGAATTGGGTTACTGTCCATTCGCAAAATCTGAGAAATTTTTGAGTGATAAAGAAAATGGGAAAA
Source organism: Olea europaea var. sylvestris (assembly GCF_002742605.1). NCBI lineage: Eukaryota > Viridiplantae > Streptophyta > Magnoliopsida > Lamiales > Oleaceae > Olea > Olea europaea. Next base: position 26,276,018 of record NC_036243.1, on the reverse strand, counting down.
TGTTTATATATTAAGGAAGAAGATGCAAGAGAAAAGACCTAGGCAGAGTATATGAGAGCTCAATCTGCAAGAAAATAGGATTAGGGTTGGGAGCTTTGTGTGGCGGGTCTTTTTGGGGTGTAGAGGGGGGCCTAATGAGGGTTTTCTTGGGGAAGAAGAGGGAGTTTGTTTATGGGGGCAATTATAAGGGTTTCTTTGGGGTTGGGTGGGGGTGTGGGCCTGTGTGTTGGGGATGGGGTTATAATAAAATAAGATTATTCATTAATTTAAAATCTATATTGGAGCACTGTAATGTCAGTGTTATATTGTTCAATGAAGTTGTATTGCATTTTTTCCATCGAACAATGTGATAGCAATCTTATTGTCATCTAAATCGGTGATATTTGTCTAAGTGCTTAAATTACATAGATCAATTATGATCATCACTTTAGATGAATAATATAAATCATTATCAAAAGATTAATGTTATTTAGGGCTTGTTTCGCAGTGATTTTGAGAATTGATTTTTTGATCGTTAGAGAGGAAAGTAAGTCTTACTTATGAAAGAAGAAGTCAAAAATAAATGATGGAATAATGAAATAACGATAAAAAAATTGACTTTTTGGAGAGAAAAATCACTACCAAATATTGATTTAATGCCACTGGTGCTATAATACTAATTTAAGTTGCACTATAAGATAAATTCAATTAAGTGGTTTACTTACTTGTACATATCATTATTTATGAAAGATAAAAATAACAAGATATATAAGAAATAATTAATTTACTCGATATGTATATAGTTCCAAACTTGACAATTATGTTGTCCAACAATTTTCGACTTTCTAATACCAACTCTTTCGAAAAGCTCAACACAAAAAAGCTATATATATAGAATTTATAGAATTGAGCCAAAGTCAATTAATGTTCGTTTTAAATAATGTTCGGAGTGAGCTGAATTAGCACATGTACAATTTTGTCTTGTCGTGTCGATGGATGTATGTCCAGTAGGCCAGCCAATTAATCCTATCTTTCTTTCAAACTTCACAAATGCAATAGAGAGATTTTTTTATTAATTGAGATTTGACATGACATTAAGGTAAGTATTATAATTAAAGTTACTTTTTTTCTTTCAAATAAGGGAAAAGTTACACGTTCAAACATGATTGAAAAGAAAATATCACTTAAAATTAACTTTTATTTATGTTTAAGCAAAGTCGAACGTGCTCTAATTTTTATTGATTTATGATCTCAACTTTGAACAAATATCTCAAGCTTTCTTTTCTTGCAGAATGGTGAAATTTTCACTACACTAGTGGATATCTAGGTTTCTACATGAAGTGGCGTTTAAGCTCTGGAAAGTCCGAAATATGGAGCATAAAGTAGAATTATTTCTGAAGAAACACAAAACAATAAGCCTTGGCAATGATAAGAGCCAAGTCTATTGAATAAGCTCTTCAGAAGAGAAAAATAATTTATCTTTAGGAGGACATGGGAGTTGAAGCATTTAGGCTTACCGTCGGATAGTAGTTAGCTTTTGGTGTTGAATTCTCATTGGTATGGCGAATATGTCCCGCCTTGCTTATAAATTTATTTTTCGGGCAAGCAAACTAGAGTTTGTTTGGGAGAGATTTTTTTTCCTTAAAAATCATTTGTTATCAACAAACAACTTATGGGATTCATAATATTTTTTTCCTACTTTTTAATTATGTACTCTCAAAAAAAAAAAACATTTTTCACTTGAAAAAAAAATCTCCCAAACAAATGATTAATTTTAAAATAAATTGTTGGTCAAAAATGAAATAAGAATTTTATTATAATAATGTACCGAAAGTTATTTTAATAATAAGAGAAAAAATGGTCATTTTAAAATAAGAGGTTCTAATCATTTTCTCAAGAATGTAACTTTCTTTTTTCACTTCTTTTTTGCTTAATCGAGAGAGTTTTTTTATTTATTTATTTTTTATTTTTTATTTTTATCCTTGACTATATTCATAGCTAATACAACTAAAGTAATTAGATGAAAGATACTTGTAAACCTAGTTTTATACTATAATTTATTGTAACTTTAAGAGGGAGGGAGTTTTCATAGATGAATGTAGCATAGGTAAGAATGTTTCGTGACCATAATATTTAAGGAAGTAAAATATATGGTCACAAGTGGCATTAAGATAGTAATAATGGTAGAAGTAACACAGTATTTTTTAATTGAAGTTACTGTTTCACGATAATTACAAGGTGTAAAAGTACAATAAAGTTACTTATACAAAGTTGGGTTACAAAAGTTAGATTACAAAATGTGTTGGCAAAATCCACGACATTGATTTCAAACGATTTAAAAATTTGTTTTTGAAATGATTGAAGAGAATGTGATTTTGTTATCCAACTTTGTCAACCCCAATTGTAAGTGTAGCATAACTCGTAGACGTATGCCGTATACCAACATGATTTAATCAGTTGCAAAAATCCAAGTCTAAAATCAAAATTTTAGTATATGTTTATAAAAGTTAATAAAATATTTGGTTGAAAATTTGATAAAAATTATGGATCCTATAAAATGTATGATTAAATATAATTGTTAACTTTAACTTTTTATCAAGTTTTTAAGATAGACCAAACAAGGGCCAAATAAAGTTTTCATGTACCGACCTCAACCTTAATAAAAATAAAGTTGAGGGGTGAAAGAGAAGAGGCTTTTATTTGATGTCCCCTTCTTTATGGTGCAAATCTTCCGTATGATTTCAGTTTTAGCATTTGGATCCTCAAATCAGATCTTCATTTCTTATGCGAAACATCCTTATCGTCCATTTCCTTCATTAAAACTTTGTAAAATAACAAATTTACCCCCTATAATAACCGAAAACAAAAAATAATAATTGCATCCAAAGTCCCAAATTTTCAAAAAGTCTAAATGAGTCAAACTCTAACCTATTAAAGCATATTTAAAAAAAATGGGCAAAAAAAAGTTTCATCTTCTACCAAACCCCACCCCCTCTCTCAAACTGCCAGCATCATAGCAAACCACTGTCATTGTTGAGCCTCCTAGCCGTATTTATCTTTGTAAAATTCGTCATCTTACAAGACTTTAACAAAGCAAATGGATTGAAAGGATGTTTCACGTAAAGAAATAGGGAAAATTTCATAAGTAAGAATTTAAGTATCACACGATTTAAAATCAAAAGAATAAGTTTCAAACTTCAAAAATAAAATTATTATTATTATTTATGATTTAATTAGTTAATTAATTATTTTATTAATTAAATATATTTAGATCACAAATCTATACAATTTGATCATGAATAACAATTTTACTTATTATTTTTTGGTCACAATTTAAAAATTTTGTAGGTCACAATTTATTCATTGCTCACAAAAATTAATCGGTCATGAATTAATTTTTAATCACAACTTATCAAATTATTGGCCACAATTTATTTTTCGATCGCAAATCAAAAATTTTATATGTCACGTATTATTCATTAGTTACAGAATCAAAACTTTTATTGGTCACAACTCATTTATTCATTGAAATTTTTTAAATTAATTTGTTACAGTTAATTTTTCGATCACAACTTAATAAATTATAAGTCACAAACACAATTTTTAGGTCATGTATTATTTATTTATCACAAATTAACCAATTATTGGTCACATTCAACTCATTAGTTGGTCACAAAACACCCCTCAACACTTGTGACCACCACCTAACCCTTCTTGCAGTAGCACCACCGCCACCGCCACCTCTCAACGGCAACATCACTACCTCAAATCAACATATCGTTGCGCCATATCCACAACCATATCGATAGACCCATCACCATCACCACCAACATCACCATAACCATTGCCACCATCTTACCACCCACAATATCCACTACCACCAAAACCACAACCGCACCATATCTAACGTAGCCTCCGCTATCATTGGATCTAACAAAGTCGTCGCCACCCAAACACCACAACCACCATTACAGCTCCCATCCACCAATTGAAAGCATACCCAAAAACCCACTAGATCCCGGAGCTGCAGATTCCGACCATATCACAATCACCATTTCCATCTCCACAACACACCACATCTACCAAAAAAAATCCATAAACTCAACATCGCCGCCACAACACCACCAAAAAATCCCCAAAATCGACATGTAGGATGGAGCTGCCGAAGTAGATGAGGCCACAGATTGTGCCTGCAGTGCAAGTGATAGAAGCACTACCGTTGCCGAGAGTCGGCAACACCTAGGGAATGACGCCACCGAAGTTGGATGAAAAAATATGGACTTCGGTGGTTCTGCACATGATCATTGCGGTTAGCGATCATGTACGACGGTGTTGCTGCCGCTACAAGGCATCATTGCCTCAGGTCCGGAGCCGTTGAAGAGTAAAGAAGGTGTGGCGCTAGATAGATCGGGTAGCGGGCTGTGAAGAGAGGAGAAGGGAGATGGAGAGAGAATAAATTGATTAGGGTTTTGAAATGAAATTTGTATAATATTTAAATATAAAATATCTAATTTTTGAAAGGTTAAACTAATTTTAGAATACAGGAATTTAAAGGTTGGATATTTTGTAATTTTCACAAAGAAATATTGATCTAAAAGCCCAAATACCAAATTGATATGTTATAAACGTTTACATCAATTACCCTTGAAAGAATTTATTATGTTTAGGTTATGGGGCAATCTTTTAACTTTTCAAAACTGATTTGAATGCTAACACGAAAACATTACTCGAGGATATAGTCAAAAAATAATTAAATAAATAATTTCTTGTTCTTTAAAGGTGAATAGTAACATTCGGGTTTACATACTTTCCAAATAAAAACGGCAGAACCTGTAATCCTTTAACAGGTTCTGAATTTCCATTTCAAATTTTTACATGTGGCCGTACCGAATTTCACACCAATTTTTGACATCTAACTAATCGAACATGGTAGGAATTAGAAGCTTGATCTTAAATCTAAATTAGTATCAAAAATTAATTTTAATCATACATTTCGTGGAATCTACAACTTTTCAATTATATATTTTATCAATTTTTATTAAAATATATTCAAAATCTTATTTTACTCCTAACCAAAATGAGCTAAATTTTAGGATTTTGCTATTTGTACACCGAGATTTGACAAGTTAGTGTACATCCCCCCACAACAAGGGGGTCGCACTTCGAGCTCTCAACCCAGTTGTACATGTAGCAAAATCCTAAATTTTATAAATAAAGCTTCTTGTACATCCCATAAATGACAATTTGAATGACATTGTCCACAAATTCAAAAATGCTTTGGCAAGAAAGTGTGTTGAATCCAAAAATTGTCCAATCATATGTCGAAACGTGGCACAGTGTATACAATGATGTCAGACTAATATATACAATAAAAAAAGAAATAATCTTCCTATGCTGCTGCACACGAGTCAAAGACTCTAAAAATCTCCCAGTAATTCTCTTTGCACTTCAATGCACAATTATTAAAACTGGATCGGATAATTCGGATTAGGAACCGTCGAACCGGATGGTGGTCCGGTCCGAATTCATTAATTGGACAAACAGGCAAATGAACTGGTCAAGAACCAGTCAGTTCGGATGGGTTTAAGATTAACTTGAACCAGTTCAATGTGGTTAACTTGATTACAATGAATTTTTTTTTTCTCCAATTTGCATAGGGAGTGATTCAAACCTTGGCAATCAAATAGGAGTTTTGGTCCTTAAACCATTTTGAAAACTAATGAGTTTTTACACTACTTTGTGAACCAAATATATATATACATATATATTCAGATTTAGAGAAATGGCAACTAAAGTTATATTTCACTGCCTTGGCAATGATTTGAACCTCGACTTCTAAGGTTATATTTCACTGCCTTCACTGTATGATTAACTTGTAAATTTTGATTAAATAATGGGAGTCAAACATATATATTTAGATTTAGCAAAATATTTTTCTTTTCAGTTCAAAATTATATCTAACTTCTAATAAAAAAGGAAAGGAGGGTCTATTATTCATGCAATAGCAAATGAATCCAATTTTACTATGCATGACGACATTTTTTATTTTCTATTTTGCTTATGTCCGACACACATCATCCCATTAGTATTAAAAAATAATTATGTCAAACAAATGTTCTTCCACACATCATATTACTAGCATTAAAAAAATAATAATAATTTTGGTAAATATAAAATGTCATGAGTAAAAATAAAATAAAAAAAATTCTTCACACATGAACTTTCAAAAAAAAAACTCTTTGCACAATGCAGAGAGATTTCAAACCATGTTTGGAGTAAAAAAGGAATAAAAAAATTCTTCACATAGTGTGGAGAGATGATAAACCATGTGCGGAGAGTTTGCCAACTCTCTGCGCAATATGAAGTAAAAAATAAAAAATAAATCTCCGCACAGTGCGAAGAGATGACATTTTGTGCAGACAGTCCGCACAATCTGTGCAGACACTGCTCTCACAAAGTGCTGACTTTCCGTACAGTGCGGAATAAAAAAATAAAAAATAAATAAATAAATAAAAAAAACTTCACAGAGTGCGGAGAGTTGGCAAACTCTCCGTACAGTGTGAAGTTAAAAAAAAATCTAAACATAGTGACTGTCACGTGCGTTGCACGAATTTTGCATTTATCGTATTTTTATTAGTGTATGAATTTTAGTTTTTTGAAAAGTTTTTGAAGCAATATCTAGAAATATTTTCATGATATAAGAAAATAATTGCAAATTATTTTTACAATTGCATAACAATATTATCTCATCTAAAAAAAATATACTTATATATTTCATATTTGAATAAGAAATATACGAGATTATACAAATTATTTTGCTTGTATTCTTTGATAATGTTGATATGATTGAGCTGAATGTGAAGATTATATTTCTAAATTTTGTGTAATTCAATATTAAAAAATTGAAGATTGAGTATCATATTCATATGTATTTATATTTTGTGCTTCACATATATTTAATATTTATTTTATGCTTATGTTAAAAGAATAAAAATCTGATTTTTTTTTTTGAAATTCGATTCGGTAAGTGAATATATGGTATTCTGAATTCTCGATATTTGTAATTGCAAAAATCGACATATAAAAATATAGTAAACTGCAAATACGGTAAGCAACATATACGATAAGCTGCAAATATGGTAAGGTGAAAATACGGTAATTTGTTTGCAAATACAGTAAGCTGGAAATACGGTAAGTTATTTGTATTTGCAAATACGGTAAGGTGCAAATACAGTAAATTGTTTGCAAATATGGTAGGCCGCAAATACGTAGGCAGCATATACGGTAAGCTGTATATACGGTAAGTTTCCTGCAAATATAGTAAGCTGCATATATAGATTATAATTTGTTATAAATGTATAAAATTTATTTAATATTGAATTTCTTAAGTATTAAATATTGTTTCTTTTTTTATAATTATATTTTCGAGAATTAAAAAAAAATGGTTATGAAATTACTAATTTTTAAATATGTTTTTTTGTTGAAAATAAAAATGATTTTTTTATGTTATTTGTAAAAAAAAATTATCGTAATTTATTAGCGTAATAAGATGATTTATTATGCATTTTGTGAAGAATTTTGTTTATGGTGATTGACAAATATTCGTCCACACATACATCATGCCAACAACATTAAAATAATAATAATAATTTTAGTATATATAAAGTCCATGAGACCCAAAAAAAAAAAAAATCACAGCACATGAGCAAAAAAAAAAAAAAAAAAAATGCTCCACAAAGTGCGGAAAGATGGCAAACTATCTCTCCACACAGTGTGAAGAGAAAAATAAAAAATCTCGGGACTTTATCTGCAAGTTCCAAGAGGCATTTTCTCAAACAACTTTTGAGCAATGCATTGAACATTTTAATTCCTTGCCTACAACTCGAAAGTATAATTTCATTAAAAATTGTATCCGCTTCTAACATCCAAGAGTTGTTATCAAACAAGTGTAAAAAAATTGAATTTGGGTGGTACCCTAGAGCCTCTATTTGTAAAAACAATGTCATGGTACTATCAATATTCCTTTCTTTGCACAACTCACATATTGTTTTATTGTATGAATCACGAGAAAGCTTCTTTCCAATACCATAAATATGATTTGCATGCTAAAAAATTAAGCTGTGACTAAAATTTAAAGAACACATAATTCATTTTGAGCCATGTTTTTTGACTCTGTTTCGTTGTATATATGAAAAATTTACAATCTTGAAATTTGACTTGTAATTAAGGAATTTGAAAACAACTTTTCGCACTGTGCGGAGAGTTTTTTCTCTATACTGTGCGGAGAGCTAGTTTGTCATCTCTCCGCATTGTGCGAAGAGTTTGCCAACTCTCCACACATGGTTCAACTCTCTCCGCACTGTGCGGAGAGTTTTGCCATAATGCGGATCAACTTCCGCATTGTGCGGAGAGATTAACTCTTTTCACACAATGCGAAGAGTTTTTTTTTTTTTTGGCTCTCCATACTGTGTGAAGAGTTTTTTTTTTTTTTGGCTCTCCATACTGTGTGAAGAGTTTTTTTTTTTTTTTTTAATACTCCGCACTGTGTGAAGAGTTTGCCAACTTTCTGCACATGGTTCAACTCTCTCCGCACTGTGCGGAGATTTTTTTCTCTTCGCACCTTTTTTAATTTTTATTCCGCACTTGGTTTAACTCTCTCCACACTGTGTGGAGAGTTTTTTTTTTCAATTTTACAATATTGAATTACAAAAAATTTAAAAATATAATATTCACATTCAATTTAATCATATCAACACTATCAAAGAATACAAGCAAAATAGTTTGTATATTTCTTATTCAAACATGGCATATACAAATATATTTTTTCTAGATAACATACTGCTATATAATTGTAAAAATAATTTACAATTATTTTCTTATATCACGGAAATATTTTTAGATATTGTTTCAAAAACTTTTCAAAAAAATTAAAATTCATACACTAATAAAAATACGATAAATACAAAGTTCATGCAACGTACGTGATAGTGACTAGTCTTAATTAAAATTACGATCTAGCAATGACCCACCAGTTTAATCACTCCACTGGTTCAACCACCGAGTCACTGGTTGACTCACTGACCCGGTGACCCAATGATTTTTCCAAGCCGACTACCGGGTCAAATTTAATAACTAAGCTTCAATGCCATAAAACAACATAAACCATTAACATATAAGGGAAAATATTTGTTTCATCTTTCATTTTCTCCAAAAGAAGAAGACAGACAGCAGAGACCTCATTTTTACAGTTGCTCCCTTGATCCCCACAGATTCTCCAAACTCCCCTTTTCTATTCTTATTAAACAGACTTCTTACATATAGATGGTACATTTGTTTTAATGCTAAACCTATCGCGAAAACGCCTGTAGATATATGTATATTTTTTCATTTCTCAACTTTTTACGATGTAAATTATCTTGAAGTGTTTAGGCACCAACAGCTCTCCATCATTACCCTCCCGACTGCACTTTGTGAGACTATCGACAGGAGGATATCCTTGGTCGTGTTTAGTCCCCACTTCGAATGAACCAACTCTTCCTTTTGTGACAACCTTTTATAAACTACTTTGTCTACAGGAGGCTCCCAACTAAACGCTCTCTAGCCCTGGCTCCTTTAAGTCCGGAAACAACCTCTAAGCTATTGATACAACAGAATTACTTACTGCTGAGATGCAGGAGTCTCTGTCTGCAAATTTAGACGCTGCAAACACCTCAGACGGCTGATAATCTGCTTAAAAGAAGGGCGTGCTTGTGGATTTCTGCAGAAGACCACTGGAAGTCATTAACCTTCATCAAGAGATATTAATGCTTGTGGTAGGTTTGGTAAGTAGTTTTAAACAAGACTGGTGGTGTTACACAAGAAAAAGAAGCTAAAATTTTGTAAAATTATACTGCACAATTCCCATCTAATTCTTTGCACCAACCTATATCATTTATCTTAAACAGTCAGGTAAGCGTCCAAATATCTATTTCAACATGACATTTACAAGACCACGAGGCATTAGGATCTAGAATCAGGACTAGAAAAGCTTTTAAGTTCAGGAAATCACCGTTTCCAACAGTCACTAATTATCTCTGCAACCACTGGATCAATACTGGGCAGAATCTCAAGGTGCCTACCCTGGAATCCAACAGCTCCAACAACCTGCATGGAGTTCATCTCCATCCATGGTACACGAAGAGTTGCCAATTCCCACAATATTACTCCAAAACTATATACATCAGATCTGTGAAACAGAGACACTGATCTCATCAGCAGGATTTGAAATAAAACGTTCAGAAGGGTTTACATTCTTCAAAGCATTTAAAGTACATATAAAAGGTCGACCCACTTCTCATTGGATGGTTCATTCCTTAAAACCTCTGGTGCCATCCACTCCGCCTGCAAAATATAATCAGTAAATAATTCCCTACTGTTGTCAGTTATTTATTTATTTACATTTTTTTTCTCTGTGGAGGAGTGGGGTGAGGGGAAGAGTATAAAGACATGGAAAAAAAGTAAAAATAAATAATAATAATAAAATAATCTAACAAACATTACCGTTCCAGCAGTTGACTTGGAAGACAGGAATGTGCTGTGCTGCATACGTGACATCCCAAAATCACAAACCTAGTAAATAGCGAAATGACACATAAGTCAATAAGAGAAATGGGGAACACATTATCACAATTTACAGGATTGCAATACCAAATCCCAACAACCAAACCTTAACCACCCAGTTTTTGTCAACAAGGAGATTGGGAGTCTTCAAATCTCGATGCACAATGATAGGGTGACTAGTATGCAAGTAATTCATTCCTCTGGCCTGAAAAGATTTGGCACATAACAGATGTGAAGACAAAGTGATAACAGAAGCAAAGGGGAAAATAATTATCCGATCAATACCACATCAAGCGCCATTTTTATTCGCCTCTTTTCATCAATTTGGATATTTTGACGGTGCAGCAGTTTAAATAAACTACCCCTGCACATAGAGAAGAAACGGATTTGAAACAGCTAGAGAAGAAGGGGAACAAACAGAATCATTGCATCGTTTAATGATGAAATTTCTTTTTCACAGTTTACAAGAAAAACTCGAAGATCTTGAAGACTTCATATGCACTTGTATCTTCATACAATAGATAGACCTGACTCATGGCCTTTCCCCTCATAAACATGCCAGAAGAATCATTTAAAATATGTTGCATGTTGTATCCAATCCTATCGTTCTTACAAGTGTTATAAACTGCGGGGGTCGCGGTGAGGAGAGAGATTGTTATGGTAAACAAAATGAAAAGGATCCAAAGACGTGATAATATGAGATTCAGAGTACACGAACCTTGGTAAATTGGTCAAATCCGAACTAAGAGTAATTTCTAATTTATTGCGATACAAACCTTGGTAGAAACTCTGTCAATATGGACAAATTTGGAGGCTGAGTTACAGCTCCCATGAAAAGAACAACATTTGGATGACTCAACCTCAACATGATCTCAACCTGCATAAAGCAACAGGGAGAAAAGGGTTTAATCATCATGAAGTACTACCTTGTTCCTAACATACTGTGGATAATACGTGTCGAACAAAATTCACACTTACCTCGCATCTAAATTGTGCAAGTGCAGTGCCGGAGATATCTTGATTCATGAATCTCTTTACAGCAACTTCCTGGTATGAAATAGCATCATATTTGATGATTATTTACAAGAAAAGAAAGAATAAGGTTCTACTGCCAAGTCTCCTTCCCTCTATCTCTGAAAAACCATTTTCTTTGAAATAATAAATTGTTTTAGTTACTTGAAACCAATTCATCACTCCCTCCAATAGTATCAAAGGAGCTTAGCAAGGATTAAACCTAAATAGGAACTTACACAAATACTCACATAGCCCGTTTATGGAACTACATTAGATATTAAATTTACTGGTCCATAATCTTCAATCAACTTGCGACATACATCAAGAGTATCAAAGAAGTGTGTTGATATTTATAACATTTGATAAGTAGAAGAAAACCAACATACGATTAGGAAAATACAGCTAGATCTATATCACCTACAAATCACTGATAAGAAATGCATTTATTTTTATAATAAGCAGAGTTTTATTTCAAAACAATTATAAAAAGATTGAATGAATACACAAAAACATAACTTACTGTGCCATTCCATTCTGCCCGATAAACTTCACCATACGAACCTGCAAGTTATGAAAAGAAACAAATACGTTAATATAAGAAGACTATTTCAACTCAAGAAAATAGCATATTCTCAATACGGTGCAAACATAAAGTAAAGACAGCAGCATGTAAGAAGATAAACACGAACATCTCAGTTAAACTAATGCCAAACTCAAATGAGAAATATGCAAATTAAGGCGATCTTCAACTGTTTGTTGCGATAATGAGATGGGATTGAACAAATGCAACTAAAATGGGGACTTACTGTTGAAATTAATAACCATGATGTTTCTTCTTCTTGACAAGGAAACAAAATAACTATCAGTACTTACCAACTTTGATCCCAGAAGAACCATATTCATGAAGAACGATATAGTCAAATGAGTCGGATAAATTCAAGGATTCAAGTTCACATGTAAAACCATGGGAACATTACAATTTATTTTTACTCAAGTTTAATAATGTTATTGTATTACCCTCTCCCCCTCACCCCACAAACACCACGTAAGAGAAGCAACAGAGCAAGGGTTCGCAGACACCTTCCTTCAATGTCAACAACAGATCTAGACCTTCAACATGAGGAAATAAAACCAATGAACTGAGTATTACCTATGCCAATGCGTTCACCAATCTGAAGATCCTCCCACAAAATTTCAGCAACACCACTCAGCACAGGGTCATTTTTCATGTTCTGATTCTTGCTATCACTAGACTGGTTACTGCAGGCTATTTCTGTCACTTCCACAGTAGACTTGTCTGATATATTTGCACGGCCAGCACCCACGGTGATATCATCATCATCATGTATCACTTCATCAGTTCTACCTTTGAAAAGCATACATTCTTTGGCTGGGGTATTCAAAGATGAATTATATCCAGGACTAGAGACGGCCAAATCCAGTTCGAGCTGTTGTCCACCCAACAGTTCTGAAGTATGGTTTTTGCTGCTGTTACATAAAACCTTGCTAAATACCTGCACTTCAGAATAAGGTACAAGAGTGTTCTCTTTTTTGGAGAACATCTCTGGATGACGCCAAGAATTAATCATCCTTTCACCTCTCACAAATTTATTTTTATGAATACTTTGTCCTCTTGAAGATTGTGGCAAAGTCGATGTTAAACGATTCTCTGACAAAACAGCATGAAGTTTTCCTGTAAACTCTGGGTCTTTTCTGGCATCAATTACACATTTCGTAACATCTTCAACTTGCAATTTTTGTCTTGGTGATGATTTCTTTCCAGAACCTGCAGACTCTTCACAAACTCCGCATAATGATAGCGGGATATCCCTGCAGTCTCTCTTTGACTCAGGGAAAATGGCAGATGATTCTGAACTTGAACTTTTGATTTTATAATTTTCGTCATTATTAGGCATAAGTGAACCGCTTCGAGCTCCTTTGTCAAATGGAGTACATGAACTTTTGGTGGTCCCTACAACACGTGTAATACTCCATGCATCTAAACTAAAATTTTGGTGATGACCACTGAGCACCTCAGCAGGGATTAGAGTGCCTGGAGCACCCATAAGATCAACAATGTACTCACTGCATCAATTCAAGTTTAAACAATAAAGTGTTTCTCTTTCCCAAACTTCCAAGACCTAAATGATTTTGTTGTCAACAATTCAAGACAAATAAGGGATACTTTTTAATCATTGATGGAGCTCAAATAACAACAATAGAATACCAGCATAAACTATATATAGATGAAAAGAGAGATGCAAATATAATTGGATGAAAAGAGAGATGCAAATATAATTGGATCAGCTTATCAGATGGGCTAGCTATGGGAATATAACGTGAAGTCATGTCCTGGTAATGAGTGTGTTCCCTTAATAGCAATTCGGAGATCTGAAGCACCGAAAGAGGTGGCATTTTATGTAGGTGGCACCTTGGAATCAGATATCATTTTCTCTCCAAAATATTTGAGGAAAAAAAATTTGTGTACTTAGCAGGCTCGTTACATGTAAGGCTGTGGTAAAACACTAACAATTTGGTTTTTCTCAGGCAATGTTATGGGGGAATTGCGAGTCAATGTTATGACCCTGTTTGTAATCTTTGAGTTATGCTTACTACTGTTGAAGGTTTATTAACCAGTTTACACAGGAGGGAAGGAATTAAAAGTAAAAATCAGTGCATTGCTCCTCTTATTTGACACGGGCAATTTTGAGAGAGAGGAAAGGGGATCATTGAAGGGGTTGAGAATATGCTTTTCAGCAAACATTTTATTTTTTATTTCTATTTTTTTGGTAAAGGTCAGGAAGAATCCATCCCATATTACAGTACAACGTTATAATTTCAGAGAACAAAGAAAACTGCTATCTCGAATGACCAGTAATATGTTAGAATAGTTGACATTACATCAGCAGTCTGCAATTTGAATGAGTAAGGTGTTCACCAGTTGCCACAGTAAACAGAGCACTACAGTAACAAAACCAAATTCCTTCGTGTTGATGAGCAATAAAGTTTCCAGCAGAAAATAAAAAACTGCCATTCAACTGATATTTTAAAACATCAGCATCATATTTGCCATCCAACCCAACTCCTCCCCCCTCCGCACACCCTCCAAAAAATATTGTAAACAAAGAGAAGAAACTATTTACCTAGTAAAGTGATTGCACCAAACTAGTAATGCAAAGACCGAGAAAGATATGACATTTATATATATATGTATATATATATTAGCAAGTCTATAAATGGTACCTTCCATTGTCCATTTTGATCAAGTTCACTGCTCCTTCATCAGTGCCAGTGTAATAACTTCCTTTGACTAGCTTACATGGGAGGTTAATCCTATCAGCAAGTACCTAGCATCCAAAATCAAGATCATTAGATAATTAGATGTTTAATTTCTGGATAAGGTCAACAGTCTCCCTCTACAGATCATACAGGAAAGAAAGTATATATTAATGTTATAGGTTTACGTGAAAGACGTACGACCTTATTCTTTGGTACAATTCCCACTTGGGTCCCCTAATTTTCTAGGTAAACAGGTCCCAGAAAATGTAGTTTTGCAGCATCTGATGTTCTTCATCTATAACAAGCGTCAAATCATATGAAAATAAAATTTTGCACTATAGGTCAAATAAACAAAAAAATACATATATAAAAGAAAATTGCCAGGGAAGGTGCGTTATTAAATGCTTTCCATCAATCTTGTTGAAATCAAACAGCTTCAGGATGGTTATATCAGCTTCTTCCAGCAGTTTCTTCACATCTCACATTCAAAAACAACTTTTATCGCTTTTGAACTTCTCAGTAATTTCTAGTTTTCACTTTAAGTCATTAACTGTAATATCTGGACATCTGAGTGAAGATTTAAAGATCTTCCCTTCTTTCCCTTCTTGGAGGGGCTCAGTAGATCTTATAGAGATTTCTAAACATGTCTACATTCAACTCCCTCTTAATCAGTACATTTCAAATGGGACACTAATCTTTGCGTTTCTTTATTCATATAGCTGGATTGACATCAGTATTATCGGGTGATAATGAAATTATCGCAGATAGCAAGATGGATTCTGCCACCAAGGTCTGCAGTTTAAATAAATTGATAATTCAGAATTATATTTCCACTTACAAGCTATTCTCACCTAATAATTGCTTTATTTTTTTTTTTTTAATCTCAAAGGGTGATGGATGGAGGTAGACTGGATGACAGAGGTAGGGTGGTGGGGGTATGGTAATTTTCTCATCTCGTTTTAAATAAAAAATTAAATAAACTTAATATTTATTTGTGTTTATTTGAACATGAAGCATAATTGTCTTCTTGTATTTTATGTCTGTTTTTTTGGATGGGAAAAGTCAGAAGTAATCCCTTCCAACAAAAATACAAGCTCGACGACTTGTTGGCCTAGATATTAGAATAGAAACCAAGTGCAAATGAGCAATCGACCCAAAGGATAGGGTCTGGGTGCAATTATCCCAAATATTTGTCACAAAAGAAATTACGTACTAGTTTAATTATATGCAATATATTGCAAAGAAGGCACTCATTAAACCACAAAAGATACTAATTTCTAACTCTCTAGGTTGAATACTTTACCTGCAAAATGCAAGTAAAAGTTAAGATAGAATATGCCAATGATTATGAGTGCAAGGAAAAGGAGAAGCTCTCACAACCTTAAAGAGCAAAGCTCTCTGACGTGAATGTCCAACATCAAGACCCCCAAGGGGAAGGATGATTGTATTAAGAAAGATTTGCAGGTCATAACTCCTTGCTCTCCACCTTTTTAACATTTCTTCTGCATCATTAACAGGACCTCCCATTTTTTCAACAATAAGGTCAGCAATTTTTTGAACTAAAAAGCTTGTACCACTTTCCAAAGCAAGGCACTCCTTGAACATACAATAAACTTTTTCCTCAAGCTCCCGCAGTTCTGTGTCAAGTGTGCGGTTCACTAAAACAACCTCAGAACCAACATGATCCAAAATAGAAATTAGTTGAAGATCAACCAGCGACGGCATTTTTGCTTGGGAGGACAAATGTGATTCAATTCCACAAACATCATAGAACCCGTCAATTACTTTCTCGTCATAATTTATGGCATTACAGCTCTGCATGCACAGAGAAAAAACAAAAGAATCTTCCTTAAGTCGTTCAGCTAACATCGTAATAAGTAAATAACAAAAAAGAACTAATGAACACCACCTTAAATATGCAGTCTTTCCTTTTTTTCTTATACAATGAGATGTTTTGAGAGAAGTAGTAGTTTTCATTATATGGATAACACATGAAACACTATCAAGTTACCACAGTATGAGCATTGATTAAACAAGATATTCAATGTACACGCAATAAATAGAAAGAAGAAACTACGTTGTTTAGCCGAAAAAATATTATCTGTCGCTATTCCATTTGCCTCCAGCATTCAGTTGGATGTTTGGAACAAACCAATGTTAACTCAATGTATGGAAAATTTTCTAGAAATCAAAACTAGCCATCAGAAATAAATCTAGAAATTTTCTCACAGGCAGGGATAATTACACTAGTCAATTAAATGAATGCATGTCATGGGACCCAATTAACCGACAGAACCAAATTTTCTGCAAATAAACAGTTAATTAAAAGAGGTGAAAAACCATAATTACCCAGTAACGAAGCGAGAGAAATTCGGCAAGGGATTGAGAGGGCGAGCACCCAAGACTAATTTGCTTGGCGACGTTGATCTGGGCAGTTTCCGGGTCGATGTTTTGGCCTGGATCCGACACACTAATAGCAAGTGCCAATTGAACTTGATACTCCTCCTCGAAGAAATTAAAATTACTATTAGAATTAGAACTAGACACAGAATTTTCATTTTCCAGCGAAACCAAAGCGGGTTGTGCCAAAATGGGGTTCAGGTCAGATGAAGGTGAAGATGCCAACGACGACTGGGACGGCGTCGTTTGAGGGGACGGATCGAGTGTGGGCGGTCTACCTTGGGGTTGATGATCCCCGATATGCAGTTTCCGCAGTAAATGCTTCACTTTCGACATATTCAAATCCCCATCGATCGATCGACCGATCAATCGATCCAAAACCCGATAATAACCCAATTATAATCCAAACAAAAATAACTGACCTATTTTTTCAAAATCAATCATGAATTTTCTCGATTTCTGAATGGTGTGCTAACGTGCGAAGTCGGTGGGTACAGAGAAAAAGGAATTTTGGAAGATGTGGGAGTTAACCTGCGCACTAGAGATTTTGGTGGGTTTGAAGGTGTGGGAGGCACTCTCTTCTTCGTCAAGCTACCACCACTGGGAATAAATTAACAGCATCATGCTTCCCTCCAATTACAAGTTAATGGATGCAATATTACAAAAATAAATTATTAGTAACAATTGATTTCCAATTATAGCCCAAATAGCTAAGTCAAAGTCAACAATTATCCTCCCTGATTCTCATTTTTTTGCAACAAATAAGAGTGGACATGATTTCATTTTATTCTAGTTTCAAAAGAACCGAATCGAACCAAACTATGAACTAATGATTATTCTGATAATAGAACAAATGATTTTTTTAAAGATATGGAATCGAATCGATCAGTTCTGGTTTAATTCTAGTTTCATTTCTTAAATTTTCAGATTTGCACCATATAAGTTAGTGCCTCCGTTTGGCCCCTATTTTTGAGAAATGAAAATGGATAGGATAGTGTTTTTTTGAAAAATGAGTGGTTGAAAGAAAAAGAAAAGTTTTCGATTTGCGTATAATATTATTTTATGGAATATTATGTAATTGAAAATAGAAGAGAGAAAAATGTAATGTAATTTAATGGGGGCTAAACGGGAGCAGTAATATATACATAAATAATCAAAGAATAAACGTCAAACACTCAACACGTTCAAATTTCAATCATTGAGATTAAAAAAATTACAACTAACAAACAAAATATAGTCATAATTTGAATACACAAATCAATTTTTATTCTCATACAAAAAATATATAATAAGTAATAGCAATGGTTCACTAAATTAATTGCAGTAGTTTTGAAGGCACACTCCTACAATAAAGAATGAATTGTGCAAAAAATTTCTGTCCACTTTTACAGGCAACATTAACCGTTTAATACTTCGTGATTGTTTATTGGATTTTCCTCTATTTGTGAATAACACAAATAATTCATCAAACAATCAAGGTAAAAAAATAATTTAAAGATTTTTTAAGTAATTGACCAATTTTATTTTTCGATCTTGAAAAGAAACTCCATTGACTTGACGAAATGCAGTACCAGCATGTCGCAACATGTAAATTGAAAAGGAGTGAAGGAAAAGTAATTCAAATGAATACAAAATTAGAGTGTAAACAGCTAATGTACTGTTTGTCTCTAATGACCCAAAAATAATCAATAGACTGTATTCAATTAATATGCTATTTTTCAATGAATATAAATTTAAGGTCTTCAATAACATACATATATTAAGTTTGGTTCTGGTTCTGATTTTGATTTTTGAAGTAGAATCAAACCACAACCAAAACCAAATGGTTCTCGGTTCAAAAAACCAAAATCATTAGTTTTTTTTGATAGAACTGAATCGAACCGTTTGGTTTGGTTTCGTTCTGGATTGGCTTGGTTTGGTCTAAACATTTTGTCCACCCCTAACTACAAAAATAAAAAATATGGCCATTATTAATCATATCAAGTAATTATGTTTGACTTTCTATCTTTTGTGTGGATCTTATAATGACTATATTTTTTTTCCTCATTCTTAGAAATATGGGAATCAAATGGAGCCTTAATTTCAATCACATATTTTGTCGATTTTTATTAAAATTTGTTAAAAATCTTATATTGATCCCCACCAAACTATGGCATAATTTAGAAAAGGGTAATTGGCACAAAACGTCCTTACCTTTCAAGTCTATTGTGGAAAACGTCCCTACCTTTCATTTTTTTGCATTTTTGCCCTCATTTCAACCTTTCTTTGCGCTGGACGTCCTTCCGTCCATATTCCGTTAGTTTTTCCGTTAATTAAAGGGTAATTGGCACAAAACGTCCCTACCTTTCAAGTCTATTGTGAAAAATGTCCCTACCTTTCATTTTTTGGCATTTTTGCCCTCATTTCAACATTTCTTTGCGCTGGACGTCCTTCCGTCCATATTCCGTCAGTTTTTCCGTTAATTAAATACAAAAATACCTTTTTTTTCCATAAACAATGATAAAATTGTCCTCACCCACTTCACCCCTTTTTCCCGCCATCAACTTAGTCCATAAGTAACAGTAGCAGCGACATGAATCTGAAAATACTTTAAATGATTAAGTTAAATAAAGAAAAAATATCGTGAACACATTATATTTCACAATTCCACAACTACTGTTACTGTCATCTTGTGTCACTGGAAAATTTTAGAAAGACATATTAAATGGGTAGTCAATTTATAATGAGCCAAAATGGTGAATGGCTCTTTTTGGCTCAATAGAGAAGATGAATGGCTCATTTTAAATTGACTCATTATATATATATATATATATATATATATATATAGTGATCGGGATAAGAAAAAGTATATGATATTAGAACTAACAGGTATTAGAGATAATAGATTAACTTACCAAGTAAAATATAGTATAGATATTTGTGGTTATTTTGAGGAAGATAATATAGTTGGAACCTGGAGTAAAGATTTAATTGAAATTTTAGAAATATTTAAAGTTCTTAAATATTTACCTTTTGAATTAAGAGAAAATATAGTAAAAAGAGTATTAGTAGAAGAATATAGACATATTTTTATAATAGAACATATTTACTACGATTTAGAACTCTAGATATCAATAGAAAGCTTGAATACTTAGACTTAGAAATTTTAAGAAACACTAGTAAAAAAGTACAGACTGTTGATAATAATATAATCAAGTGTAATTTATACAACAAGCATAAATTACATAGTTTATTTTCAGAAGATTCAAGTCAAAATTGTTTAGTAGACTTAATCATAAATTTATCAAGAAATTTAGAAATAGAAAATAAAAAGCAAAATAGTTATTTAGAAATTATAAAAGAAAATACTACGGCTAGAGATCAAGAGATTAAGAATATAAAAGAATCTTTAGATTATATTAAAAATCAAAATTCAAGTATTTTAGAAAAATTGGTTAAATTAGAAAAAATACCATCTAAGGTAGATTTAACAGAAATAAAAAGAAATTTAGATTCCAATAAATCTAAAGAAATAGAAATAGGAACTACATCAAGTGTAGAAAAAGACTTAAAATCCCCAACAACTACATTAGAAAGATTAAGTTTTAAAGATATAGGAAAAGAAAAGGTAACTAGGAAATTACCTAAGGAATATAAATTTTCAAGATGAATACTAATCCTTTCTTAGGAAGATCTAGAACAATAAATGAAGAAGTATCTACATCTAGACATAATATTTCAAGTATAAGCAGAAATATAATAGAAAGAGTTTTAAATAGACCAGTACAATATAATCAAAATATAGAAGAAATCATAGATCCTCAACAAAATTTCAAACTAATGGATTAAGAATCCTTAACCCAGAAATATTATATAATAGAGGAATATTTGAAACAAGAACACAATTTTTTAGACATAGTAGAGAAGTATCCGTTCAGTGTATAGGAAATCAAGTAAGAAAATTAAATTTAATATCAGAAGATTCTAAGAGAGAATTAAAAAAGAAAAACTTTAGATTTATGCACCTAGGATTAATAGTTATAGTAATAAAAAGATTAATGAGAAAAAATTTAGGATGTAA
>NC_036243.1:26243070-26253001 GCF_002742605.1 Olea europaea var. sylvestris | reverse complement strand
AGTACACTAATAGAATGTACTAATGAAGATTTAATACAATTAGATGAATACATTTCAGATAAAGAATCTATTTATAGTATTATATCAATAGAAGACAAAGACTTAGAAGAAAATAACGGATCTGATTATGAAATAATAGATGAATTTTCTAATATAAAATTACAAGAAGAATCAAAATCAGAAGAAGAATTAAACCTAATGAATGATATAACTATAGAATGTTTACATAATTGGCAAAAATACAAAAGAGCAGATAATATAGCTTGGTACTTATGTAACTGGTACCCAGTAAGAAAGCTTAGAGCTAAATGTTTAGAATGTTATAAAGAAGCATGTATAAAATGTTTAGAAGAAAAAAGTCTTATTGAAAAAGAAGAAGTTAATTCAGAAATTTTAAAAGAAAAAATTGAAATATTAGAAATAAAAATTCTTAGAAAAAGAATTGAAAGTCTAGAAGAAATGAAAAAATTTTTAATAAATAAAATAGAAATGTTAGAATATAATAATAAAGGAAAATCAATAGAAACAGAAGAACATAGTCAAGGTATAGAATACAAAGAAAAAGAATATGTTCAAGTAATATGTAATCCAGAAAAACTTAAAAGTATTAAGGTATAATGTTACATAAGAATAGGACAATATGAAATAAAATGTTTAGGACTAATAGACTCAGGATGTAGTAATTGTATAATTAATAAGAAATTAATTCCAGAAAAATATATAACATACTCAGACAAACCAATAGAAGCACAACAAATGGATGGAGAACTTTATACTTATACAGAATTATTACAATCAAATAGTAAGATTAGTTTTGAGACAAACTGCGGTAGAAGTATAGAATATACCTTACCAAAAGAATCCGTATGGGTTAGACCTTTGAATATTAAAGATACAGACTTTATTATAGGATTAACGATTTAGAACTCTGGATATCAATAGAAAGCTTGAATACTTAGACTTAGAAATTTTAAGAAACACTAGTAAAAAAGTACAAACTGTTGATAATAATATAATCAAGTGTAATTTAGACAACAAGCATAAATTACATAATTTATTTTCAGAAGATCCAAGTGTTCAGAAGAAGATAACTTAGACTTTGGAATTATAGAATTAATTGATAATGAAAAAATTTATGATATGTTGATAACAGAACAAGAAATAGAAAATTTAATCTCCAGACTAGAAAATATGGAAATAATAGGAGAAAATGTTTTAAAATATTGGGAGAAAGATAAAATATTGTGTGAATTAAAAATTAAGAACCCAGAATATATAATTAAAACTAATAATATAGAAGCAACAAATTTAGATATAGAAGATTTTAAAACACATATAAAAGAACTATTGGAATTAGGAGTAATTAGAAAATCAGAAAGTCCTCATAGATCAGCAGCCTTTATAGTTAGAAAACACTCAGAAATTGTTAGAGGAAAAAGCAGAATGATTATTAATTATAAAAGACTTAATGATAATACCATAGATAATGCTTATAACATACCAGACAAGACAGTTTTAATAAATAAAATTCAAGACTGCAAAATTTTTAGTAAATTTGATTTAAAGTCAGGATTTTGGCAAGTAAAAATGCATCCAGAAAGTATTAAATGGACAGCTTTTACCTGCCCAGAAGGACATTTTGAATGGCTTGTAATGTCATTTGGAATTAAGAATGCACCAAGTATTTTCCAAAGAAAAAGGGAAAGTATTTTTAATAAATATAGTAAGTTTGTAATAGTATACATAGATGATATTTTAGTATTTAGTAAAAATAAACAAGAACATAGGGGACACTTACAAATAGTATTTTCAGAATTTATTAAACATGATTTAATAATAAGTAAAAAGAAAATGATTTTATTTAAAGAATTTATAGATTTTTTAGGAGTTAATATAGGAGAAGGAAAAATTAAGTTACAACCTCATATTGCTAAGAAAGCTTTAGAATTTTCAGATAAATTAGAAGACTTAAAACAAATCCAAAAATTTTTAAGATTAGTAAATTATGCTAGACCATTTATAAAAGATTTAGGAAAAATTGCAGGACCTTTATATGCAAAGACATCTCCTACAGAACAAAGATTTTTTAATTAAGAAGATATAAAATTAGTTCAACAAATAAAAAAAAATAAAAACTCTACCAAAATTAGCTATGCCCTAGATTCAGAATATTTAATTATAGAAACAGACGGAAGTATGATAGGATGGGGAGCTATATTAATATGCAAACCCAATAAATACACTGATAAAAGTACAGAAAGAATTTGTAGATATAATGGTGAAAATTATAGAGAGAAAGGAAATTTAAGTAGTATAGATGCAGAATTACTAGCTATAAACTATGCATTAGATAGTTTTGAATTATTTATTATATCCAAGAAAGAAAAAACTATAAGAACAGACTGCGTAGCCATAGTTTCTTTTGTTAATAAAATGAAAATAGATTTAAAAAAAAGTAGTAGAAGAAGATGGCTAAATTTTATTGATAGAATCACTAATACAGGAATTAATATAGAATTAGAGCATATTAAAGGTAGTGATAATAAGGCAGCAGATATATTAAGTAGAATAATAATAGATAGAAATTACTAAATTTGTTTAACATAATTTTTTTATACAGATGACAAGGTCAAGGCCTATAAGACCAGGAATTCCACCTGGGAATTCATTTGCATCAAGACTATTACCACAGACTCCATTTAATCAGAACAGACCAATGTTACAAGACAGATTAAGGTTTGGAAACCAAGAACTAATAGTTTTTCCTAATAGTAATATTTCTTTTAAAATTTTACCGCATATTTCTTTATCTAGAGAAGAGAAATATATTTTAAATAATTTATGGATCTTTTATAATAAGAATCCAAAAGACCAGAAATATTTTCTTGCATGCATGAATGCATTGTCAGAACATTTTAGTCAGAATAAGCAAATGTTTAAATTTTATGTTGTTATTAAAGGAAGAACTTTAGGAATTTTCCATTCTTGGTTAGAAATTTTAGATTGTATTAAAAACTTTCCAGACCCTCTATACAAAGGTTTTACAAATTTTCAAGAAGCATTAGACGTTGCAAGACAACAGATAGGAATAAATTTTTATTTATCTCATTCTCTGAAGAATTACTCAGACCCTCCATTAGACTTTTCCCCAAGTAAAGATCAGAATATTTTCTGCCAACATTGTGAATGTATGCAGAGAAATTACAAAGTTATCAATGAAGCCAATCAGAACCTTTCAATAGAAAGAACCCAACTCCAAAAGAAAGTGGTCCAATTAGAAAAAGAGATTTTGGATCTAAAAGTCCATTATCCAACAGGTACTATGGAGCCCAAGAAGTCCATAGCTAGTCCAGCCCAAACGGTAGCTAGTAAAGACTTATCAAATCCGTTAAAGGTTGTGGACTTACCAAAAGCCCAACAGACTCAGGGGACTGTTGATTCCTCTACTAAATTAGACAATCAGACTCAGCAGACTGATAAATCTGCTACAGAAAAAGGTAAAAAGATTTGAGATCTCTTAGAACAGCCCAGTGGAAAATTTGACTATTTAGTCAAATATAGTCCACCAGAACATTTTTCAAATAATCCAGAACTTTCACAAGCCCAAGAAATTCAATCTAGTAAAGGAAAAGAAAAAATGGTAGCCCAAGATAATCAAGAAAGTCCATTCTTTCAAGAATCACAAGATCCTAATCCAGATACAGCCTCTCTAGAAAAGATCTTTGAAAAAATTGAAGAACTTCAAAAACAATCTAAAAAAGATGAAGGAACTTCTTCTAGAAAAAAGAAAAAGATTAAGAAGAAGAAAAATGATGAAGGATTAAAAGAACAAATAAGAGAAGCAGTTAACCAAGCATTTGAGACAATATTAAAAAAGAGCCATGAAGAAGCAAAAGAAATTGCAGAATGTCCAGACCAGAAAGAAAAAGATGAAGCTAGTAATTCCAGACTTTCAGATGAAGACGAAGATCCACAAGAAGAAGGATACAATAATTCAGACAGTGGAATGTCATTCTCATCAGTGGCACGCCATAATCTCAGTACATGATAAGATCTTCAATAATTCAGAACAAGACAAAAGTGAAAGAAGAAAAGAAGAAGATTTTTTCTACCATACTGTATACTTTTAGACTTTTTATTCATTATTGCTGTACTACTAAAAAAGATGTCGGATATTTTGTTAGACTTTTGTAAAAAGTTGTGGAAACTCTGCAAAAGAAAGATTCCCAACTGTAAAACTTTAGAAATTTTAGCAAAAAGACAGATAAATTTTTATCACTTGTCAGAATGGCCAGAAGTTTCTCAGTGAAACGCGAGCCTTCTTCAAGGGTAGTTTAGACTTTTTGCTCCCAAGAATTTTTCTATTTAAGGAACAAGTTTCATTTGGTATAGGCAGAAGTTTACAACCTGTGTACTCTCTGCTATCCAAAAACCTTTTGAAACCTCTCCTTCAGAAAAATTATCAATCCAAAAAATCATTGTATAGTTGAATCATCCTTGTGAATATTTAAGGTATTCTTGTATTTCTTTAAAATTTATTTTAGAACTTTAGGGACTTCCCGAAAGGGAAATCCTTAGTTGTAAATCTTTTTAAAGATGAATTTATAAATCCCTGACTTATGTTTTAATCTTTTGTTTATGTTTTTATGTTCATATTTCAAGTAAATATTTACTATGCTCATCATTTCATCATATGCATATAATAAAAGCATAACTTGATTTTTAGAAGCCATACTGTTTTTAGGTTAATCTTGAGTGACCCAGATGAATGAAAACTTTTGGTCGGAGTGAGCCTTTTGATGTTTTCTAGAGATGCTGGGGAAAGGGAGAAATTAATCTAAGAATTTTATAAGGGAGTGCCACGGGTAACCTTATAAAAAGGAATCAGGTTCAAGTTTATATGTCATAGGTGGTGAAAAAAAAAAAAAAGGAATTTCTATATGATTCTTAAGAAAGATTTATAGAAAACTAAGGAGAGTACTGAGTAGAATTAAAGCTATTAAAAGTTTAAACTGTCACTAAAATAACAGCCATCTAAAACAGCAGCCATTTTAACAGCACACCCCCCATAGATGAAGAATATGATAGGATAATTTATCCAAAAGAATTAGGAATGAATTTAGATAATAAAGAAATATTAGTAATTGTAACACTTCCATTATCTTTTAATAAAAAACTTAATCCTAAAATAAAGTCTGTATTTTTAATATTCAAAGGTCTAACCCATACGGATTCTTTTGGTAAGGTATATTCTATACTTCTACCGCAGTTTGTCTCAAAACTAATCTTACTATTTGATTGTAATAATTCTGTATAAGTATAAAGTTCTCCATCCATTTGTTGTGCTTCTATTGGTTTGTCTGAGTATGTTATATATTTTTCTGGAATTAATTTCTTATTAATTATACAATTACTACATCCTGAGTCTATTAGTCCTAAACATTTTATTTCATATTGTCCTATTCTTATGTAACATTATACCTTAATACTTTTAAGTTTTTCTGGATTACATATTACTTGAACATATTCTTTTTCTTTGTATTCTATACCTTGACTATGTTCTTCTGTTTCTATTGATTTTCCTTTATTATTATATTCTAACATTTCTATTTTATTTATTATAAATTTTTTCATTTCTTCTAGACTTTCAATTCTTTTTCTAAGAATTTTTATTTCTAATATTTCAATTTTTTCTTTTAAAATTTCTGAATTAACTTCTTCTTTTTCAATAAGACTTTTTTCTTCTAAACATTTTATACATGCTTCTTTATAACATTCTAAACATTTAGCTCTAAGCTTTCTTACTGGGTACCAGTTACATAAGTACCAAGCTATATTATCTGCTCTTTTGTATTTTTGCCAATTATGTAAACATTCTATATGTCTTTTCTCATCTAGATATGGTTTTCTTTTATTAGATTTTCTAAGAAAATATCTTTTCTTAAAAGATCTTTTATTCTTTCTTTCTTTCTTTATTACTATATTTATTTTTTCTTGAACTAGAGGCTCCATAAGTTTGTGGGGTAAAAATATCTTTACAAAATTTATAATCTGTCTTTTTAAGTTGTTTTTGATTTTGTAATTCTACACATTTACCTTCCAAGCATCTAATTACATGTTGTATTCTTTGTCCTATACTCCATAATTTTTTTGGTTCTTCTTTTACAGTTGGTAAATTATTCCATTTATCTGTAATTTCTAATCCTAATGGTCCTGGTAATTTATGAAATAACTTATTACCAATTTCTTGATTAAATGTATTTCCTGATATTGAAGTTAAATAATGATATTCATTTAAAAAGTTCTTAACATATCTTCCTTTAGTCCATTTATAAAGACTAAGTTGTTCTAAATCTCTCATAGCTTTTCTTTGTATACTCATATGTCATGAATTAGGATCTGCTCCTGTTATTAATATCTGTATTTTATTAACAAAATTATAAGGATTGCTTCCCATACTAACTAATTGTTCAAATTCTTGTTTCTTTTCTAATTTAAATGCTTTCCACATAACTTTTACACTTTCTCCTAAAAATGTTTCTAAATATCTATACATATCTAAAGCTTCCATTTCTTGAAAATTTCTAATATAATGTCATATTATGGTATTTTTCCATACGTCTATTACATTATTCCATGTCTGTGGATCATGTGCTGTAATGTTTAAAATCTGTGCTTTATGGTCTGATTGAAATTCTATTTTTTTTCTAAGGGTCTTTCACTGCCTCTTGCTATGTATTTTGCTTCTGTATTATTATATAAAGGATAAGCTCCTCTTGGAGGAAATCCTCCACTATAAACCATTGTTTCATGTTTAACTGTCTTATCAAAAGGAGTATCACTAAAAGTTCTATATGTATTTGAATCTTCCATAAGTTCTTTTGTATAACTCAAATCTGAATTTTCTGAATCATTATCTTCTTTAATAATTCCTATTCTTATATTATGTTCTTGGTCATAATATAAATATTCAGATTCTGTAATTGTCTTATTAAGATACATTTGGTCTTCTAATTCTAATATTTCTTTATTATCTAAATTCATTCCTAATTCTTTTGGATAAATTATCCTATCATATTCTTCATCTATTAATTCTTAATGAACTTGATTTTGATACGGTTCATTTTGTTCTTCCTCAGGATTGGTTTCTTCTTCAAAGTCATTTTGTCTTTGTATTTGATTATAATCTAAAAATCTTAAACTAGTTCTTTCATGAATGTCTTTATAGGTTAATGCTTCCTGTGGTGCTATAATTATTTCTTGATTTTCTAAAAACTTATCCATATCCCATTCTAGTCCTGCTAATTGTTCTGATGAGTATTCTTTAGGTTTAACCATATTAATTCCTTTACTACTCATTAAATTTACTACTTTATCTATGTATATTTTATATTTTGTCTGGGAGTTATTTGAATATCTTCCTAAAAATTCTATACTGATTAACAAATTATCTCCATTTTCTACCTCTTCATATCCTTTTGTTTGAATTCCTATTTTAATTTTGTCTGAAAAATCTTTAATAGTTAGTAAAAAATCTGGATTACAATAAATTATTCCATTATTATTATTCATGTCTACTTCTGTACTAGCAATCATACTTTTATCTATATTATTAATTCTTTCATCATATATTGTAACTAAAACCTTACATCCTAAATTTTTTCTCATTAATCTTTTTATTCCTATAACTATTAATCCTAGGTGCATAAATCTAAAGTTTTTCTTTTTTAATTCTCTCTTATATATATATATGTATATATATATATATATATATGTATATATATATATATATGTATATATGTGTATATGTATATGTATACATGTATATGTATATATGTATATGTATATATGTATATATATATATGTATATATGTATTTTTTTTTACTTCGCACTGTACAGAGAGTTGGGGCACATGGTTTGACATCTCTTCGCACTATGCGGATAGTTTTTTCTTCTTTTTTTACTCCACACATGGTTTACCATCTCTCCGTACTGTGCGGAGAGTTTATTTATTTATTTTTTTAAAACTCATGAGCGAAGAGTTTTTTTTATTTTTATTTATGACAGTTTATATTTATTGAAATTATTATTATTTTTTTAATGCTAGTGGCATGATGTGTGAAATAACATTTGTTTGACATAATTTTTTTTAATGCTAGTGGGATGATGTGTGGAAGAATATTTGTTTGACGTAAATAAAATGAAAAATAAAAAATGACATCATACATAGTAAAATTGAATTCATTTATTATTGTATGAATAGTAGACCTTCTTTCCCATTTTTATTAGAAGTTAGAAATAATTAAGCGGTGATGAGATGACATCAGTGCTAGAAAAATCCAATATTGCATGCTTAGCGGTGCTTGTCAACAAAAACCATGGTGTGAGATTTTGATGCGGTAACATAATCGAAATGAACAAAGATCTATTAAACATTGTAGTTTTATTTGTATATGCTGGGAAATGGATTATGGGTTTATATTGTTATTGGATCACAAGGATATATTGAAGAAAGTTATTTTCTTGAAAATCTTTTGATAATTTGAACTTTTAAAGTTTCGTGACAATTAAAAAAATACTTTAAAGTTCAATGACAATCGAAAGATATTATAAAAAGTTTAGTGCAAATGATATATTAACTACATAACTCATTACTAAGAATGATGAAATTTGGTTGTCAAAATGGCATGTAAAATTGAATATATCATGGAGTTGAGAGATCAATAATACTCGATTCTGAACCAAATTAGTAGTTAAAAGGTGTAAAATGGAGGGAAAATTCAACTCAAATAGGGGCCTTTGACAGCCCCTGTGACGGGGGTGGAGGTATGTGAAACTTCAACGGAGCATACATATTTTTAAAAATTTTGATTTTGCTTAAAATTAAGTAGATCCCAAAACTATGTGCTTACTATACTAATACAAGCAGAAATCCAAACATGCACAACTTTACTTTTTTCAGTTATAAGCTTATCTTTATTCTAATCGCACCCAAAAATGTGAACACCATGAACCATAAAATTTCCAATATACCATACAATCAATATATAGCAAGAGCATCATTCACATAATAAAACTGAAAAAAGGTTTGCTAAATAGAATACTATACATGGTCGATGAATATATGAATATGGTGTAGCATACACATGAAGCACAGCAATCTATCGTGCTTCCATAACATGCCGATCCTTCAACACTGGCCTCAGGAACTCGATAGAAAGTTACCCAAATTTACCGATCATCAGGTGGCAGTGTAGGGCTCTTGGAACACATGTCGATCTTTTGAAGTTCCATCATCTTCTTAACCGGATTGCATAAACCTGATATTTTACATCAATTCCTAAATCAGATAAAAGTATTTATGCCGTGCTATTGACTCTTACTTAAGTACAGAAATTATTAGGCAAGACCAATTACAAGTGAAAATAAGCAACTATTCTATTATTTTCCTCCTCTTTCTTGAAAGAATAGTACGCACCCTTTACTCGTGCTATTGAGCCGTTCAAACAGAAGGAAGAGAGAGAGAATCAGACTGATTTCCAAAATATCCGTTAATTCATTGGTGATTTTTGCTATTTTTGAGGGCAAAGCTTCTAGCACTACATAATAGACGTTCTAGAATGTCAAGAACTCTACTTTTTAGGTCGAGCATTACATAAAACTTTCCACCTCCAGATCAATGGCTGGACTGGGGCAGGACCAGAATAGAATTCAGGCTGCTGTCTAAAGAATGCAGGACTCTTTCTTATCTTATTAAGCTAGTATCCCAACCTTCCCTCTATTAGAATTAGAGATCGATTAATGAAGTATCACAAGATTTGAATTGTTCAAGACAAACTGAAAAGGTGGGATACAGAGACGTCCTTTTTCATTTTCTGTTCTGTTTTTTGCTAAAAATCCACGAGGTGGGTGGGGGGGGGGGGGATCCTA
>NC_036243.1:26193656-26242953 GCF_002742605.1 Olea europaea var. sylvestris | reverse complement strand
GAGGTGGGGGGGGGGGGGGGTATCCTAGAATTGTTGATGTATAACTAGCAATCAGAAATTGCAAGAGAAGTAAATATAATGATAGAAAGCAGGTTCCAAAAAACTCCCGTCATACAAAATCTGTGATTTTTGTCATAATCAAAATACTGCCCTTGAGGTTACAAAATCCATACATGGAGACACTTAGTGAACATGTCAGCTAATGAGCAAACAGAAAGTGAATTTGATGTAAAGAAATTGACGAGTAAACTGAGATATGAGTATTTTTTTCGAGTGGGAATTCTGTTGATTTCAGTTTAATCCAATAATTGTCCTTGAGGTTAGACAAACACACAAGCAATTCAATTTGCTTTGTACATTTATTATATGTATGTCAAATGACACAAGCAAACAGTTTAGACATGTAACCAAATATAACATAGTGAAAGTATGTTACAGTTGTAACATACCTGAACATTTTGGTATGTCCCAAACTGCAATAGATGTGGGCGTGCATCGAGGATCACACAATGCCCTGTTATTTTCGTGATGGACATTCATAGCAAGCATCCAAGATCCGATTGTGACGTCTTCATTGTTGAACATTCTCAAGCTGAACATCAAAAGCATACAAATTGAATCATGTAAAAACGAGGATGCGAATACGCAGATTGAATGATCCTAACAGCACATTAGTGGTGTGCTTAGCTAAGCTTAGAGAGAGAAGTTAATTTCTTTAACTCAAACAAAAGAAAGACTTTGTACTTAAAATCCAAAAAAAAAAAAGAAAAAGTGCGACTTCTAAAAAACCCTAAACATGTTTGGCAAAAAAAAAAATGTTAATTAAAAGGTAACTTCTACACTTAGGCAAAAATGCTTTGATGGCATAAGTCATAAAAAATATGACGTATCTCTCTCCCTTCTCCCAAACCCTCCAACCCGAAATGTAGGAAGATCTTACAAATGCAGTCACACTTAAAGTAACCAGACAGATTCTGATAATTTAGTTCGATGGAGATATTAGCAATTCCATCACTTACAGAATTGAATGATTAATGTGGGAAAAAAAGGCACATTCCATCACCACATTATCTATAAGAGAGCAAAATATATGTCAAACAAAAGTTCTAAATGTCAAAAAAGAGAACAGCAGAAACTGAAGATGGTGACTCAAATAGAAAATAACAATGGGGAAAGTAAGTTTGTTTCTTATAGTTTAAAAGAGAGCCAACAACTGAGAGAACACATATAGCTTCCATAATTTTATTGTGATACTTCTAGGGGGTCCAAAATGTACTGGGCTCCAGGCATGCCCTAGGCGTGGACTGGATGTAAGGACCTGCAGCCTACGTGGCGGGCCTATATCTTTTCGAACAAAAAATAAACACATGCAAACGAAAAATTTTATGGGGCTGTAGGACCGGACCCAGCCTGCTTAAAAAGAGTCCAGTATGGATCACCTCAAAAGGAGGCTGGCAGATCCTCTTTACACCTATGGATACATGCTTGAACAGCAAAGCAGTTTTTGTGAATAGCTCAACTAGGTAATTGAGAACACAACCTTTAAGAAGGGTTGAATTATTTTATTCTAGATTACTTGAAAGCATAATATAAAATAGTTTGATTAAAGAGAATGGAAACATTTGTCCTCAATTCCACATTTGTGTTCATTTTGCACCAAAATTTAGACACGTCTATCGGTTACAATAATAGACAGCCTCCAGTCCACAAGAAGCCACAATCCATCATTCAGTTACAATGTCCCTACTCAGTAATGGAAGCTGTATGAATTACCTGAAAGCAAGTGGACTTGGCAAACGACGCTAGTATAATCACTGCATATCTGAACAATGGATTATGGAATAGGCTGAGATGACAAATCAGAAGGATGGAGAAACAGGATTCTAATGGCCTATACCAAATTGTCTAATCATATATATAAAGTACTTGTATGGGGCCATTTTTGTCTGACATGGGGAGAGAACGTGAGGAAATGTTTGTACACTTTATCTCCAATATCGTGAAAACCAATAATTTCTGTAATTCTTGTCTCTGACTGTTTTGCTTAAAATTGCTTTCCTAATTGAGATTAGGTTTTAATCCCTAGCGGAAATAAGGAATTGTTGAGTTGATTTTTACCATAAAAGCACTATAGGTGAAAGAAAAATGAATGCTAGCGGAAATAAGGAATTGTTGAGTTCATTTTTACCATAAAAGCACTATAGGTGAAAGAAAAATGAATGCACGCATCTATAGAGCATAAAATCAATAAATAGACAAACCTGTTGTTCCTAGCAATTGCCAGTGATGCCACCACCTCTGCAGAAAGAACATAGATAGGACCATAAGCATGTGAGAAGTATTCATTTCCGATTAGATGTCCAGATTTCTCATACCTGAAATTTTGTTTTTTATGTTAGACGACTTTAGGTAAATTGTAGTCAAGATGATCCACAACTTTTATGTCCAGTACTAGTAGAGAGCTAGTCATAGAAATGAAAACTTGCAGATATATTTACCACTTCATTTTTGGGTCAGTAATGACTGGTCCTTTCTTCATACAGCCAATGTATGTCCTTGGATCGGTTCTCTCTTTTGCCAGAAGAGTTGCTAGTCGATCTGAAATTAACAATATTTTAGCATTGAAGCACAAAAACACCAAATTCCAGGCAACAGATATAGTGTAGAAATATTTCACCAGGGCGCAAATAAATGTCATCATCGGCTTTAACATAATAATCTGCTTCAAACAGCTTAAAAGCAGCTTTAAAAAATACCAACCTGCATTAAAAAATTAGCATCATTACATAAGCACGAGCAATCCAAATATCAGTTAACCAAAAAAAAAAAAAAAAAAAAAAGTCGAAGCTTGATCTTACGTCTTGTGTGGAAGTTTTGAGTATTCTTCCTCAACATCTATAATCATAAAATCCCTGTACTTCTCAATTTCTTTCTCGAGATTTTCCATCCTCTTCGCATCTTTAGACCGTCCAATTACAAATCTAAAGGCCAGACCAGTAGCCTGCTCCAACCTATACAAATTAGAAACATAATAAGAAAATATCGTCAATGTTTTTGGAAGAGACATGAGAGTAAAGCCATTCAAATTTGGACTCTGAAATTTAATTATCCCAAATTGATTCTGGTTCAAATCAGAGCACATCAGAGTACAGAACCGTGTCTCATATCACAGTTTGAACAGCAATTTATTATTGGAAATGGAAAATGAGAAACTTATAGATACAATCCATGAAATTCATGCTCAATTCTCTATCATCGCAAATTATTTTCTGGGAAAAAGAGCTTCCTTCAACCCCAATAAAAGATCAGATTCAACCATAACACTAATTGGGTGACAGAGTTTTTATCCCCCATTTTCACCAAATAATTTCATCAAAATTTAAGAACAAGAATATATAAATATATTGTTTATTTTCTCTATTTTTGGGTAACGAGTAAGAAAGAACAGAAGACATTCATTATTTCTCAAGAAAGACTGATCAGATCTCCCCAACTCACTAGATCCTGAATCCATTTCTTATTCTGCATAAGATGAATTTTCCCACAAATAAACACTACCAAGCTTCTCAAGTTTCACATTGAATTTCATCCACCAAAACAAGATTAGATTTTCAACACGTCTGGCTTTCGTGAAAGTGAGGTAAACTTATTTTCAAGTTAATTATTTTGTCAAATGTAAATTTGGAAATATTTTTTACTAACAAAACTTATTTTTGTACTTTTAAGCACCGACAAACACGTTCGTTCAATATTTAATTGTGAATTCCACATTCATGGCCACTCATCATTTTCATTGACTATTTACATTGCTGCTACTAATTGATACTATATTGTTCTACGAATTTAAGTCATACAACACAAAACAACAATACCAGATGATGGAGGAAAAAAAAAAAAGAAGCATTTTCAGACATTTAATTAATGAATATTACCTGAGAAGATTCTCAGGATCAGAAGGGAACCAAGTACTCCTCAAAGCCTTGCGGCGATCGCCGGAGGAGAACCCGGTTTGGATTCCGACGAACCCATGGACTTTTGGCCGGTCAGCGACGCCGGAGTCTCCGGCTGCTGCGCCACCAAGTTGGCCTGAGTAGAATGCGCGAAAGGTGTCCTCGATGCGGCCGCAGCGGAAGACGGGGGTGGGTCTGGGGCGGAGGACTGCGAGGAAAAAGAATACGACTCCGGCGACACCTATGAGAAGGCAGAGGGCTGAAATGACACAAATAGGCAGGGGAGTGTGCGGTGGGAGTGATAAAGTCAGGGGCTTTTTGGTCTTTACTGACTTGGAATACTGGTGGTCAGCCGTGGCTGTTGGGTGGTGGTCAGATGTGGTGACTGGAAGGTGACTGTGAAAGAGTGCGCGTGGCATTTTGGTGAATTAGGCGTATGTGAAATTATAACTTGTAAGTCAATCATATGTTAATCTTATGATCTATAGTCCATAGATCATATGAGGCAAAAGGTGATGTGTAGTTTTTACTGTGCACACCAAGAAGATTGGGATTTTCCAACACCTCTAACTTTAACATAAAGGCTTGTCCCTTAATCCCACAACAAATCTTACATTTTTTTTTCTAGTACTTATATTCAACATCTTTGGTCGAACTTGTAAGCTCGATTATCATCATCTTAGATCTCTTGTAAAATATAATATCCACAAATTTGGTAGGGATTATAATCTAAGTCAAAAATCATCAATTAATTTTAAACATATATTTCATGGCCCACAACTTTACATTTCATCAACTCTTATTAAAATCTATTAAAAATCTTATTTTAATCCCACCAAACAGGAGCATAATTCATCTTGATCGATTTTGTATGTCCTCATAACGTTGAAAATTCTGCTAATTAACTTGCACAAAGGAGCTGGAAACCTTCTCAGTCGGAACGCCCATCACATTAGATGCTTTTACTAGGAAAAACATCACAGGAAGAGTCAAAATAACCTTAAATACAACACAATTTCTCGTGATAATCTCTAGCCTCTATTAATCTAACAGCAAAAAGAAACGACGTCTAAACGAGACTAGTCAAGCCCACAAGGCAAGAGAAGACATCAGTCCCGCCCCAATGAAGAGTGCAAAATAAGACACTATTTGGAGCTTCAAGTTGCAGCTCATCCTCTTACTCAGGAAATCAGCTGCAATCAAATCCACAAGAGCCATGTATACAAGAATTCCAGCAGATATTGAATCAAAAATGCCCTCAATTACCAGAGCTCTCGGGCTATTAGGATTGTAAATCGAAGAAATGCCAGTTCCAACAGCTATTCCCAATGGGGTCGTTAAGGCAAAAAAGCATGCCATAAGGGTTGCACGAAGGCTCGTAAATTTGGCCTGTGAAATGCATCCTCCTAGAGCAAACCCTTCAAAGAACTGATGGAATGATAATGCTCCGATCAAGGGTCTTATTGTACATGGATTGCGCGAGACTCCTAGAGAGAGTCCGATGATCACGGAGTGTGATACTATTCCGAGTTCCAGAACCTGTAATGAAGAAGAATAGACGTTACAAGTCCATTATTCTAATCATAACGTGGAAAACAATGGGGTGAATAGGGGTGGAGATAGCATCGAGCAGCACCATCTGACCTAAATAGGGAATGAAAGACGATATTTGGAACAGAAAACGACAAACAATCAAACAAATAAACAATCCAATTAAAAGACCTATTCCTAGCAAACTTTGAGCTGGCAATATGAAGCTTATTTTGCTACTTCGTTCAGTCAATCACCAAATGCACTGGAAGATATGATGCAATCGGATCCTATACAACAAGCCATATTAATTTTGGTTTGTGATGAATCGCATCAAGGTCAATTTTTTTGAAACTTTGACATCCACCTGCTCTTTTTGCCCAGCATTCTTTTCCTGTGGCACTTGCAAATCATGGACTCCTATTAACCCATTGTTAATACTTTATTCTATCTCAGCTTCCAGCAAGAAAGGCATTGAAGGGCTCAGAAAGTTAATCATAATTTCTTGTACTACATAAAAATGTGTGTTAGAGATCCTTGTGTTCGTGTAAATTTCGCCTCTTATGTATATCCAATTTCGATATTAGGAAGAATACATGGTTTCTTCACCATTTGAATACTCAGATACTATTCGTTTGAATATTAGCATACATTCTTTTCAAACAAGGGATGCACTAATGTAAAGATTAAAACGAGAACTCTAGATTCTTACCTGAAAATTACATGTCCAGGTCATCAAAAGAATATGTGCTGAAAAGGAAGTGAACAAGAAGCCAAAGTTCAAACATTGAAGTGTCTTTTAGGTTCAATTGAGGAGATAAAAAAGAAGTTATACAATTCAATCATTCGAATGGTCTCCCACAAAAGTGCCCTTCTCCAATTGAACCAAGCCTCAATTTTATTACAACAGAATGTGTTGATTTATTACTAAGACAGAACTAATGACCACAAATGTTAAAGGGTTGCCAAGATTATATCTAGGACATGACGACTGCCCCAAAAAAAGGAATATATTCACCTGTGAAACAACAATGTGCCTGAGACCACCTTCCTCATCCCAACCACTGATCGCATGTGAATGTGAATGACCGTGTGCATGTTCCTTTACGCGCCCTTCGCATGCCCCCTCTTCTTGTCGGTGGCTGTGTCTATGGTGTGCCGCATGTGCACGCATCCCCACAATATGCATTGCACCCCCTTCCTCTTCCCCAAACACCTTTGCACTCCCCCTCTTTTTCTCTACTGGAACAATCCCAAATTCGGACACCATGTCCGATGAATCAAACTCAACATTAGGACTCTCATTCTCCTGTTTCCTCTCATAGTACTGAGTCCCCAGAAAATCAACCAGCAATGTAGCCAAAGAGGCAATCATTGCAACAAACCCAGAAAATGGAAATTTTGACCACGGGAATTTTGGGAGACAAGAATTTGTCAGTGCAGATGTGGCATCCGGTAACATGTGGACAAAGCCAGTGGCAAGAATGACACCAGCAGCAAAGGCTTTTGCAGCAACAAAGAGGTTCGAGTCTGTTTGGAGGAACCGGCGCTTCTTACCAACCAATGGAATGGCAACACCACAAATTCCAGCAATGAGAATGACAGCGATTGCCACCATTTTAAAGATGAGAGCAAAGGAGTCATTGTGACATCCCTCAGAATATTCATCAGCACTGCCACAAGTGGAGTTTGACATGGATTGAGAAAGATTCTGAAGAAAGGAGTCTGTACAAACTCGGAAACAAAGCAAATTCCAGAAAATTAGAGCTTTTAAATTTTACCGATTGCTTGAAGGATAATTCAAGAAAATGTGCACTAAACAGACTATTTTTTTCCCCATAAGGCAGAAAAATTTCATAGATTATGAAAGAATTCAAGAAACACAGCTCATTTATACAGAAATCAGAAAAACCATAAGAGCTGAGTACTCTAATGAGATAGCAAAAACACACCAACAATTTCTTAGTTTCCCTAAACTATGCAGGCAAACAAGCATACTTCTCCACAACATAAAAAATAAAAATAAATAAATAAATAAATAAAATCCTTTGAAAAGGCAAATTAATTTTCATGAGGATTATAAGATAGAATTCCCTTAAGATATTCTAGATTGGTAAAAAAGGAAATGCCAGATGATAATCAATCTACAAAGAACCTTAATAAGGGATCTTGAATCTGATTACAAATATGGGAATATAATTGACAAAAGAATGATACAATCAAAAGCAACATGAAACTTTTCTTGCACATACAAAGATCGAAACATGTGATAGAACAATCAATCACGCATGAACAAAAATAAACTCGAATTAATCTAGATGCATATTCCTAGATGAAAATGTGTGAATTGTCAAAATCTGTGACATTATTTGTTTATAGTGTTGTTAATATCAATGTATAAAAAACTCTCAACTCACAAAAATGTCATCCATGATGTCAAAACTAATGTACATGGAGCAAGATTAAATAAACTCACACATTATCACAATGCTTCGTTCTATCAGTACAATTAGATACTCTGCAATTTATCGATTGGACACCATACAACAAAACTCTTACATTACAGAAATACGTAAAATTCTCGACAAATAGCAAACCAGATCAAGCAAAACCTACTATTCAGAATTCAATCTTTTTTCCCTTTTGCAAAAAGAAATAGGACATCAAAAGGGCTCTTGTAATTAATTTCACCTGAATAAACCCCAACTTTTTCTCCAATTTCCCCGAACCAAAGCCCTGGAAAGAGATTCTGTTCAATAATTCCCAAATTAATCCAATTAAAAAGGCATCAAATCGTAACTTTCTAGAGAAAGA
The DNA here is from genome assembly GCF_002742605.1 of Olea europaea var. sylvestris. NCBI lineage: Eukaryota > Viridiplantae > Streptophyta > Magnoliopsida > Lamiales > Oleaceae > Olea > Olea europaea. The sequence continues at coordinate 26,234,659 of NC_036243.1, read as the reverse complement.
GTAGCCAAAAAGAACAAAAAAAAAAAAAAAACGATTTGCTTCAGATTAGTATAGACAAAAATGAAACCTCAAAGAATGACATTAGCAGGAACCAAGAAGTGAATCGTATTCTTTTTAGGAGCCTTTCTATTCAATTACTCTAGCTCTCAAACAACACGAATCTCCGAATTACACATATATATCATAGAAGTGTATGGATACGTAACTACAATTGAAAATGGAGAGAGAGATAGAGTGAGATGTCGACATAATTTTCAAACGTGTCAATGGAGAGAGAGAGATGTCGACATATTTCCAGAGAAAGTGGCAAGGTAGCCTATTATTCCAAGTTGTGACGAGAGCAAGTGGCAAGGTAGCCTATTATTCCAAGTTGTGATTTTGAAGGATATGTGACTGAAAAAAAGATATATGTATAGTATTATTTTATTGTAGAATGTATAGTAGATAAAATTAAAGAGAAAATGAATAATAATTTAATAGAAAATAATAGGGATCAAACAGGGGCGTAGTAAAGGAGACAAGGGAATGAAGAACTTTGTTGTGACATCTTATCATTGGGAGAAGTCCAAAAATGCAGTGTTGGCAGCCAATGCGGTGCTGCCAACACTACATTTGACACTTGTACAGAGTGATTAACTATGTACAAATAACAAAATTCATGAACTTGATAATGTGACAATGTTGACACCTTTTGAAGAGTTCCTTTTTGAAAAATATTATTTCTATTCGGCTTATTTATGAATAATAATACGTTTTTATATCTAATTTGAGAAATTTTTGTCAATTTGTTATATATTTTTTTTACCTTTCAATTTGGAAATGCATTAATTATTTGCAAAAGCAATTTTTATTTTTTCCTTGTGTCTATTATTCTTAGCAAATATATATAAATTATAAAGTTCATGTTTGGTTCAATTAAAAATTAAAAATTTGAATAAATTTGTGATTAAAAAATTGATAAAAATTATGAATCCCAAATGAGTTTAAAGAATTGTTAAAGAAAAAAAAATGGTCAAACGTGGGCTAATGAAAAAGTATTAATACTTATAAGGGAATAAATAATTTAAGGCCTCGTTTGGTATCCATTTTTTTCAAAATGTATTTTTCTCTCTTCTTTTCAACCACACATTCTTTATTAAAATAATATTATACGTAAATAAAAATTTTTTCTTATTTTTCAACCACACATTTCTCATCAATTTATTATTCAAAAATGCGTTTCTACATAAAAATGTCTCTCAAACATCCTCTAAATAACACTAGTATGAATGTTATAGTTATCCCTTACATAATTTTTTAATTTATTGTTTTCTATATTGTTGGATTTTGATACCATATAAAACCTTGGATCATGAAGTTAGACGTGAGAATATATTTCACATGCCTCGACCGATGAGTGAAATAATTATCAACAACTAAGTTCAAAGGTTCTACTCAGCCCATTTATATTACTTCTTTGATGACTTTATATCTAGGCTCATTTCACCTTATTATTGGTCCAACTAAAAGCCTGACTTAACCCTACTTATATGAGCTTACACTAGCCATTTTTGAATGTGAGATTTTTGTGTTTGAAAGTTTGAGACGAGAAAACATGGCTGCCATAGAAGGGAAAAATCGGCTGCCTTTGTGGTGCCAAAATTGGTGATTTCCTTTTCACTTCGTGGTCTCTTCCTTGCCTCATTTCGTGGTGTTTTCTTCTTGCCATTGTAGTTATCAATCATCACCATTATCTTATTTTTTGTGGGTAAGATTGAGAAGCCACAAAGTAAATATATTGGTTGTGGATTGGAGCCATTTGGATCGGTTGTTTGGTGAGAAAGGTAATTTGAAATTGAGCTTGAAAAAAATTGATTTGATGATCCTTGGAGCAAGCTTTCCGCGATAATTGATATCAAAGCTTCAAGATGGTGGTTTGGCTTGAAAAACTAACCAAAAATCGACCAGAGAGGCGGTAGAAACGAAGCAGAAAAATAGATCGAAAAGTTGTCCAGAAAAGATGCCCAAAAATCGAGGTTGTTTCGTGATTTTTGGCTAATCCAGAAGAAGTTTGGTAAAATAGAGACCACTAACGTGACGCGCAGGCGACGTAGGTCACAGCGATCAGGCGCGTGGCTACCACGTGCAAAGGGCCCAATTGACAAGTGTTTAAGTAATGTTGTCGAGAAAGAAAGAGATAGCAAGTGGGGAGATAGGAGTGAAATGTGAGGATAATATCTGGGGAAGATATACACACGTGGGGCGTACTTCATTTTTAACTTTTAACTTTTTAATTGAGTTACAAAAACATTTATTAATTAATTCTGATGTACGTATCAAAATACGTTTTTAAGGAAAATGACATAAAATATCTTAATCATTTTCATGTTTTGTGTCAATCCATCCTGATCATCCCAGAATTACCCGGTCTCAACCTCGACCACGTTACCTCGATCTTGTCCCCCCTCAAAACTCCCAGTCTGAGGTCGGGGTACTTAGATTAGGACTCTGTGTCGTCATGAGAGGTCTTTTTGACGACCTATGGGAACACAAATTCTACCCAACCTACAATTCTTACCTAGCTAGACTCCTTTTTCAATTCAAACAATGGTTGAATACTTGGAATAAAACACTAACTCCTTATCCTACAAGGGTAAGGATCACACATGGCTAAGTCTTTCTAGGACTGTATCATCGGCACCTATAAATACATAATCCGGGCTTATTCTTGAGGTACGTTTTTCATTATTTCCAGTTTATAGCTTCACGCACTAAGCATCGAATGTGCGACGAGCATACACCTCGTTGCCTTTGTTGCAGCTATTCAAAGATTGTTTGTGCTCATCAAAGTTCAAAATTCGATCATCAAGTTCGAGATCTTTCAGGTACTATTTTTTGGTAGCATCATTGGCGCCGTATATAGGAAGCACTATTAAAAGCCATGGTCAATACACGTTCAGGTCTTCCTCCGGCAAGCTCATCCGTCCCGGATAACCCTTCTCCTCCTGAGGAACGCCATGTCCCTCAAGAAGAATCGTCAAAGATGCCAGCATCTCTTCAAGCTGTTGTTTTCACCGGAGCTTTTGAGGAACTTTGTCAGCAGGTTGCTGCATTAACCCGATTATTAAGCCAAAGAAATTCGTACCCGTCACATACTCCAACACCCGAAGGTGGTTTTATGGCAAATGCCTGAGCTTGAGTTCAACGTACAACTCATGATGATGGTAGGATTGGAACTTCAGGTGCACCGCAAGTGGTTTCAAGTTTGAGGTCCGTCACAATGGACTCCGCTGAACTTGCTAGAATTATTCAAGAAAGGATAGCAGTGGGTATGCAACAAAATACTTGGGCAGCAGCGGGATTTACCCCTAATACGTCGTTCACTCCGAAAGTTCTCTCGTATCCTCTCCCGGATAGGTTCAAGTATCCTCGGATAAAGGAGTACGATGGGACAACCGACCCCATCAATCATCTCAATGCGTACACCAATATCATGAACTTACAGGTTGCACCAGATGCAGTGATATGCAAGACCTTCCCTCAGACCCTCACAAACGCAGCTAGAGATTGGTTTTCCACATTGGAACCCAACTCTATTGCCCACTTCTCAGATTTGGCCGATAAGTTCTCCGCTTTCTTTGCAAGCAGCAAGCGAATTAGAAAGACAGTCGCATCACTCACACAGATGCGTCAAAGACCCAACGAGACACTGAGCAATTTCATGACCAGGGTCAATAAAGAAAGGCTTCAGATGACCAATCTACATATCACTGTCGCAGTCTCATCTTTGACATACGTCGTTAAGTGTGAAGCATTCAAGATGTCTTTGTCTAAGACCCCATCGAAGTCCGTAACCGAGCTACTCACACGAGATGAGAAATATATCAATATGGAAGAAACCATGGCCCCAAAAAGAGAAGTTTCCTCATCAAGAAAGTTGGATCAAAAAAGGCCGCATGAGTCAAGTCTCAGACAAGATGTACCTCGGGTCAAGCCAAGGCAGGGCCCCTCCTCAACATCCTTTACCTGCTTGAACACCTCGAGGTCCAACATTCTGATGGAGATCAAGGATTTGAAGGAACTTAAGTGGCCTCCAAGATTGCGATCTCCACCCGATACTTGTGATAAGAGTAGGTACTATGATTTCCACAGAGTTCATGGACATACAATGGAAGATTGTTTTCACCTTAAAACGAGAGATTGAAACTCTTATAAAAAGGGAATTTTTGGGCTTTTACGTTAGCAATGACAAGCGCCCAATGAATAATCAGAATAGTGACAAGGGTCCAGAGGGTCGGGGAAACAAGCAACCAACTGCAGATACTATCAATATTATTGTCGGAGGAATAGCCTCGAGGAGAGATTCTAGTAGCAGGCGTAAACAATATGCCAGGCAGCCTCCAATCATCTCAAGATCGGATATCGGTTCTACAGAGAACATCACTTTTGGAGCATAGGACTTGGAAGGCATATCATTCCCTCATGATGATGCTCTGGTCATATCGGCCATCATCCTCAACTTTGAAGTAAAGACAATTCTGGTAGACAACGGAATTGCAGCTGATGTATTATCTCATGAAGCCTTTATTCAAATAGGGATCTCATCGGAACAACTTAGGCCAGTGAAAACGCCTCTCCAAGGGTTTGGAGGTGGGGTCATCACCCCGAAAGGTATCGTTGGGTTGCCTTTTCGAAGTTGTCCGTACTCCAATGGCCTACAACGCCATATTGGGAAGACCACCGCTTAACAGAATTTGAGCTATTGTCTTAACTTTCCACCTAGCTATGAAGTTTCCTACGAGTAATGGAATCGAGGTAGTTCGAGGCAGCCAAACAATAGCACGATGGTTTTATGTGACTAGCATTTGAAAAATCAAGAGTGACATCATGCAAGTTACAGAGCTCAAGCTCGAGCACGAAAATCACCGGAGACTGGCTCCGGTGGAAGGATTGGAAGAGATCGAGCTCGAGCCTGGCAGGAAAGTGACAATCAATCGGGGGCTAGATAGAGCAGTCACGTCTGAACTACTAAATTGTCTCTTCCGCAACATTGATGTATTCGTTTGAAATGTTAAGGACATGCCTAGAATTGACCCAGAGGTTGAGGTGCACAGATTGAATGTAAAATCGGAGGCAAGACCTGTAAAGCAAAGGAAAAACCAATTTACACCGGAAAGACGAGATGTCATAAAGGAAGAGATCGCTAAGCTTGCTAAGGTACAGCTCATTCGGGAAGTACAGTATCCTGATTGGCTTGCCAATGTAGTTCTTGTAAAAAAGGCTAACAAGAAGTGGCGAGTCTGTATTGACTTCACAGATCTGAATAAAGCATGTCCCAAGGACAGTTACCCTCTATCTCAAATTGACAATCTCGTGGACAACACGTCAGGTTATATGCTGTACAATTTCTGAGATGCCTTTTCGAGATATTACCAAATACTCATGGCAGAAGAAGACTAAGAGAAGACCTTATTCATGACAGACTCAGCCATCTATTGCTATAGGATCATGCCCTTTGGGCTGAAGAATGCTGGAGCAACGTATCAAAGATTGGTAAACAAGATCTTCGCCGAATTAATTGGGAAAACGGTCGAAGCATATGTGGATGATATGGTGGTTAAGAGCAAACAGGTGAATGGTCATGTCTCTGATCTTGAGGAAGTGTTTGCTACATTGAGGAAGCACAACATGAAGCTCAACCCTACAAAGTGTGCGTTTGGGGTGGCGTCTGGAAAGTTTTTGGATTTTATGATCATGCAGAGAGGAATAGAGGTAAACCACAATAAAATCCAAGCTCTAATGAGTATGGAGGCCCACAAGTGCAAAAGGGACATTCAGAAGTTGACAGGTCGCGTAGTAGCACTGAACATGTTTGTTTCCTGAGCAGCGGACCACTACTTAGGGAAAATAAAAGTTTTAACTGGAACGAGGAATGCAACTTAGCTTTTCAGGAGCTCAAGTAGACATTATCAACACCTCCAGTCCTTACCAAACCCGAACCCGGTGACATGTTGCTATTATACTTGGTCGTTTCTCAGAATGTAGTAAGTGAAGTCTTGGTAAAGGAGAAGAGTTCAACATTCTCTCTATTATGTAAGTAAAATACTCCTTGATGTAGAAACACAATACACACTTGCAGAACAGCTCGCACTCGCTTTGGTAATGGCTACCAGAAAGTTACGGTCGTACTTTCAGTCACATCCAATTTTTGTGCTCACTAACCAACCTTTTAGACACATATTCCAGAAGTCGGACGTCTCAGGAAGACTGTTGAAAGGGCAATTGAACTTGGCTAATTTGACATAGAGTTTAAGCCACGACCTGCAATCAAGGCTCAAGCTTTGTCTGACTTCTTAGTAGAGCTCACTCCAAGGCCCTCAAAAACACAAGCCAAAGACCCGAGCACGACTTGGAAAATATGGAAAATCTTTGTGGATAGAGCATCCAATAGCTCGGGCTCGAGGGTCGACGTCATCATCACCAGCCCGGACAAGGCTATAGAAATACAATGTGCGCTCATATTTGAATTTGAGGCCACCAACAACGAAGCAGAGTATGAAGCCGTTATCATAGCCTTGGAACTGGAAAAAAAATCTTGAGTTAGAGCATGTCAAAGTTTTCAATGACTCACAGCTAGTGGTCAGGCAAATATAGGGGTTTTTCGAAAGAAAGGACGAGAAGATGAGCTTATACTGCCTAGAAGTACATGACCTTCAAAGGCAGTTCATATGTTGTGAAATCCTGAAGGTGGCCAAAGTCGATAACACCAAAGCTGATGCATTATCCAGACTCATCTTCATGGGTGTGGAAGGGCTCGATAGAACCGTGCACGTCAAGATAGTTGTAGAACCCAGCATAGCTTAAAAGCCAAGTGTCAGGAACATTGACCATTAGCCTTCGTGGATGGATCCAATAGTTGATTACATAAGTAATGGCAACCTACCTGCAGACCCTCGGCTTGCTAAAATCATTCGGTATAGAGCTGCTAGATATTGTCTAATCGAAAGAGTCTTGTTTCGTAGAAGTTTCACACTTCTCTATCTAAGATGTCTCAAACCTTCCGAGTCTCTTCAAGCCTTGACTGAAGTTCATGAAGGCATTTGTATAATTCACCAAGGAGTCCGAGCTCTTGCATATAAGTTGATAAGGTATGGGTACTACTGGCCAAGTTTGAAGAAAGATGCTGCAGATTACATTCAGAAGTGTGACAAGTGCCAAAAATTTGGCAACATCATACATGCTCCCGCTGATGAGCTAATCTCTATTCATTACTCAGCTCTCTTCGAACAGTGGGGAGTCGACATTCTTGGACCGTTCCCCTTGGCCTGAGGACAATTAAAGTTTGTAGCTATGACGATAGAGTATTTCACAAAGTGGGTAGAGGCTGAACCACTAGCAACAATTTCAGAGCCGAAGCTCAGATCATTCATATGGAAGTCTATTATATGCAGGTTTGGAATACCAAAAGTCCTCATCACAGATAACGGAAGGCAATTCGATAATTCACAGTTCAGGAGCTTTTGTGCCAACCATGGAATTTATCATCGCTTAACCTCGGCATCATACCCACAAAGTAATGGGCTTGTCGAAGTAACTAATCAGATCATATTGCAGGACCTTCGAACAAGAATAGGAGATGCCAAAGGTGACTAGCCTAATGAACTGCCTTCTAGACTGTGGGCTTACAGGACTTCGCATAAGACAGCAACTAGTGACACACCCTTCATGCTCGCCTTTGGAATAGAGGCTACCATTCCAATCGAGGTCAACCTCCCCATAATAAGGAAGCTCGAGATGAATAGGGAGAGACAAACTACTGAACAGCTTGACTTGCTTGAAGAGGTAAGAGAGCAAGCCTCACTTAGGGCAGCAAATTATCAGAATAGAACGGCAATGTACTTCAACAACAAGATCCAGACGAGAAGGTTTAGAGCTGGCGATCTTGTCCTTAGAAAAGCGAAAGTTGCTAGACACCTACCAGGGAAGCTTGGACCAACATGGGAAGGACCCTTCGAGGTCTTAAGAAAACTAAAATGTGGAGCTTGCAACCTCAGGACACATCGGGGAAGCCGCTCCCAAGGCCATGGAACGCCAACAATTTAAAAGTTTATTACAAGTAACTAGCTATATCTATAAATTTTCCTTCAAGGCTTGCATGCCCACATTATGTTTGCTTTATTTCATTTTTAATTTTTGGGCTCTAACGCCCTCTAGCAGTTCATGCTCCAATAAGCTCGGGTATTAATGCCCTTGAGCTCTTTTAATGAAACGCGAATTTTTCTTTATGTTGTTACTTTCCTATAAATAAAATTAGCGTAAGGACGTTCCCCGCGCATGCAGCTGATGCCTAACTAAGTTAGCATAAGGCCATGCTCCGCGCATGTAGCTAACACCTAACCAAGTTAGCATAAGGCCATGCTCTGCACATGCAACTAACACATAACCAAGCTAGCATAAAGTAGTGCTCCGTGCATGCGGCCAACACTCGACCAATAGAACTAAATGTATGCTGCCAAGACCTTAAATGGCAACAGGTCGAGATCATTAGGCTCGACCTCTTTGATCCCAGAATGCCCTCATAGCAAAGAATATTAAGATTGAGGTCGGGTATGAAATAACGTTTACCATACAAGATCATACCCGATGTTATCCTTAAAGGGGCAAGCCCGAGCTTATCCTTTAAATCATCAGCGACCCAGTGGTCGTTCCTCAATGTGAGAAATTGAAAAATTAGTTTACAGTACACGACACTAATACTCGAACTCGTTGACCTCTTACAGGATGAAGCCTAACAATACATTTTCGAGCATTGAAATCGAAGCCCAATTTTCAAAGTACAAGGATCGATCTGATTCATAGTGTCGACGATTCGTATCATTAGGGTATACAATATCCTTGAGCTATCACACACTTAAGCCATATACGTCAACATTCGAGTTAATTATGTCGTGAAATATAATCTATACTAATAATTAATGTTTTAACGATCCATGCATGATCATAACATCTACACAAGAACTTAAAACTCATGCACGATCTTATAATGAAGGCAAGTCTCAACGATCAAACTAGTAATAAATAACCATCATACGCGATCTTGTATAAACAGAATAGAATAAACCAAGGTCGATCACATTTCCAAAAATAGGCAATAGGCCACATCGGGCAATGTACTTTACAAACAAAACTTCAAAACTCGGGGTCGGGGAACCTAATCTATGTCAACAACCTTGACATCGTCATGATCACCAGTCTCGGCCTCATCCCCATCACCATCATCATCGTCATCGTCATCATCATCATTGACCTCCAAGGCGGAGAGCTCGAGCTCGTTAGCTAGCTCATTCACTATCCTTAGCTCCTCCATGAGAGGCCTTAAGTCCTTGGGGAGCCTTGTTCGGAGAAAGGAGTGAGCAAGCCGTAAGCCATAATGACAGGAACCCGAGCCATACTGACCAAGGAGGGTCTCGAACTCTTTCGACTTCTTGAAGATCTCCACAGCTTAGGCTTCAGCTTCGTCACGGGCTCTCACCAGCTCCTCCTTGAAGCCCTTCTTGGACTCAAGAAGCTCGAGCTTTGCCTCGTCAGCTTCCCCCTTATGAACCTCGATCTCTTCTCGAGCCTTTTTAAGTTCAGACTTCGCTGCATCAAGAGCTTTCTCGAGGTCATTGGCTCGCCCGTCAGCTCGCTATTTTTCCTTCTCAAGCTTTTGCAGCTCGCTCGCAATATTGAGGCCATTCAAGGTAAGGCCTCGTGCTACGCTCAACGTCTGCATAAATAAAATCGACGTTAGTCCGATGAAAGAAATTCAAATAAAGGAAACACAATTGAGGTCGATATCTTACCCTCAAGGTCAGGACCTCCAATCTCTTAACGCCCTTATGAATGTTGACCTCTTTCTCAAATCGATCAACAAGATCATTTACGAGGGCGCACTCAGAATACTCCTCGAGGGCGCTATCAGAGATGGGAGAGAAGCCTGAGTCAACAACCCCCTAGCATTCCCGAGCTCGATCTTGTACCCTGGGTATTGGCTGAGGTGGTAGGGTCGGGGTCTTGGACATCGAGGACTGGCCCTTATGCAAGGTCGGGGTCACCTCCACCGGGGGTTCCCTCGCAGCGACCTCCCTTACCCTCTTCTTCCCCTTAGATGAAGCCAGGGCTTTAGGCTTTGGACCCTTGGCCTTGTGCTGGATGTTCGCGAGAAGGTTCGATGGGTTGAAAGACATTTCCAAATCTGCAAAAATAAATCACAAGACATTAGCTCGACCTTAACCTCAAGGATAATTGACGAGAATAAAAAAGATGAAAGGACGTACTCTCGATGCCTTTCACATTGGCAAGGCCGAGGGTGTCATCCTCGAGCAAGTAATCAATCTTCTCTGCCAAAGGATCATGGTTAACTAACCTTAACCTATCCCATTCTAATACCTCAAAATATGTCTGCCAAATCTATCTTTATTAGGTACCTCCCATTTTGGGTTAAAGGGGTGGTCAAGGTTTTGTGGTTTAACGAAAAAGAACCTCTCTTTCCAACCCCGAAGGGAGCTCGAGGTCTCTGGCATCCTAAACCCCCCTTAGTTGATAAATAGACAAAGCAGTTGTACCCCGGGGAGAATTTCAAATCAAAAACCATTCTTAAGAGGTCTAGTCTAGGCTCGACCTCGAGGTATCTACACAAAATGAAGAAGTAAACTAATAGTCTCCAATCGTTCGGAGCCAATTGGCCCTGGCACATGTAGTAAGAGGATAGAAAATCGATGAAAAAGGGATGAAGAGGCCACCAAAGCTTGACCTTAAAAGCATCCCTGAAACATGTCATCTCCCCTTCCCGAGCATCCAACACCGTTTCATTACGCCCCGGGCCCTGACATCACAGGTTGGCATGACACCGAACTCTCTGGCTATCTTAATAATAAAATGCTCTTTATATTTGGTCGGTTCCTTAGGATATGTCAAGCTGATGTCGCTATCGACATGAGAACTGATCGGGATGGCCAGGGGAATGAGGGATGCATCTACATCGACAAGCTTGTCACTATTGATCGAGACCTTAGATGGATGGCTACTATCACTATCACTCGACCCCGTACTACTACTGCTACTCGATGTTATACTGATTCAAAAAGTAACTTAAGAGCTCAAATTCTTACCTTTTCAGACGATTACTCACTAACTCACAATCCTCGAACTCGAGGCCAATTTCATTGAGAGTAAGTGAGTGTGAAAAGTGAAAATGAATGGTGAAAGTTGGAGTATTTATAGGAGACTGTAGAATACCAATGGTCTTTTAATCCCAACCCTCGGACCAAGACACATGGCACTCATCCAAGGTCGAGTTCTGACATTCCATCAGACGCGTGACACATGGAATGACACCCGGACATTTACACCTTTGCATCTTCACTTGTAGTTTTGACTTGGACCATAATCTACGACCTTGATGCACGGGGGCCTGTGATCATCCCACAATTACCTAATCTCGACCTCGACCACACTAACCCGATCTTGTCTCCCCTCAAAACTCCCAGTCTGAGGTCGGGGTACTTAGGTCGAGACTCTGTGTCATCATGAAAGGTCTTTTTAACGACCTATGGGAACACAAATTCTACCCAACCTACAATTCTTACCTAGCTACTCCCTTTTCGACTCAAACAATGGTTGAATAATTGGAATGAAACACTAACTCCTTATCCTACAAGGCTAAGGATCACACATGGCTAAGTCCTTCTAGGACTCTATTATTGGCACATATAAATACATAACCCCGGCTCATTCTTGAGGTACGTTTTTCATTATTTCCAATTTATAGCCTCACGCATTAAATTCCCTATCTGACTTGAGCATCGGAGGGATGACAACCACACACCTCGTTGCCTTTGTTGCAGATAATTTAAGACCGTTCGTGCTCATCAAAGTTCGAAGTTAGATCATCAAGTTCGAGATCTTTTAGATACTATTTTTTGGTAGCATCACATCCTATTATTTTATGGGGAATTTACACAAATGTCACTAAATATGAAAATGCACAAAAAATTTTGTCTTGCACAATTTTTTTGCAAAAATGTCACTTTGTCCCCACAAAATGTCCATATTACCCTTTGACATCTTTTTAGGAGCAATAAATGCTTGATTTGAATGCTATTAACGGTGTGATGTGATTATTTATTTATCTTTATTGTTAATATTGAAGAAATGAATATTATATTGTATAATATGAATTTTTGATTAAAAAAATGGGTGAAATGTGTACAAAGAGTACACACAACTAGGAGTTGAAATAGCTTCTTCTTCTTCTTCATCATCCCCCTTTCATTATCAACAAGGCATGAAGGAAAGCTATTGATTAATTTCAAAGGTGAGGTAGTAGAAAAGAAATTTTTGCATGCCATACTTAAGTACTTCAAATAATCAATAAAACATGGTCAGAATTAATTGTCCATATTTCATCTCTTATTCATTGGTTTTTTATTCTTGGTATATTTTAGAAAGGGAAGAGACCAATATTCTCAAGAAAATGTGAATCATTTCATATGTAATTCTATATTTAATGAAGTATTGAGTTATACTTTGTTTGTGTGTGGGGAGATCAGTTGAAGTTGAAGTTGTAGTTGAGAATTGATTATGACCATTAATGTGTTGCAATAAATTCCTGAAACAGTAAAACACATTTTTTTGTATGTTCCCTGAAACTTATGCCGCTCAAGTGTTGAGCAGTTTCGTAGAAACTGTCGGGTTAGCCATTTGAACTGTCGAAATCGACATTTAGTAACTGTCGGGATGGGCAGAGAATTCAATCGTCGATTTTGACACCTGAAAAGCTTTCTCTTTTTGGTACTACATGGATCAAAGTATTGTAATGAGCTAATTTGACTGTATTAAATCTTTCGACAAAAATGTGCAAAATTATGACTTTTGTACTCCCAACATTTCAGGTATGGCTCAGGATCTGAGATTCATCGTGTCGCATGGAGGGAACTTTGTTCACGTGGATGACGAATGGAAGTGGAGAGGGGACAAAACGACTTTCATTTTAGCGCCGAGAAACATTACCGTAACAGAACTTGTATTAAGATTGAAGGAGAAACTTGGTATTGTTGAACCCCGCAATGAATTTGAGTTGAAGTTCAAAGTCCCGAATTTGAATATACCTCCGACAGAGATACATGACGATGAGGACCTAAATTGGTACATTTCTATTTATAAGGAAACTGCACTCTGCGTCACTATTATGGAAATCGAGGTCCCCAGTGTTGACATGGAGAGGGAAGCAAACTGTGTAGAGAACCGGTTTGGCCTAACGGAATGTCCCCAGACTTTAAGAAATGGTGATGTCAATCATGAGCACAGTGGGTCGAACAACGAAGCACCCGCACATTCAATTGACCATATCGAGGCTGCAGCATCCGTTGAGCACTTAGAGAACCTGTTACATGGTACGAATGATGCTATTATTGCTGAAATTGACCAGCCAGTGTCATCACATTCCATGAGTTTAGGCACAGATGAGTGGATGACAGCCGTCGTTCTCATCGAAAAGCAAATATTCTTTAGCAAGAAACAATTGTACTCGAAGATTCGTGTGCTTGCTTTGCAAGAGAAGTTCAATTTCGGGTGAGCAGGTCAAGCATGAAAATGTTAACCGTTGTATGTGTGGATGATAATTGCAAGTGGATGCTACGTGCTTCTACTGTCAAGCAATCTGCAATCTTCATGATCCATAAATTCATCAACGTGCACACATGTTCCCTTGATTTTCGTCGTAACGCACATCGGCATGCCACTAGTTCTGTATTTGTCGAGCACATTTTAGGCAAACTGGATACTCCAGGTCGATCGTATGACCCTACCGCTATTGCACGTGATATGAAACGTGAGTTTGGTGTGAAAATCAGTTACAACAAAGCTTGTAGGGGAAAGCTTCATGCCTTAACTATGCTACACGGTACACCGGAAGCCAGTTTTCAGAAATTATCTTCATACTGCCACGTCGTAGGAGAGAGTAACCCGGGGACAGTAACCCACATAGAACTCGATTCTCAAAATAGATTTCATTATTTCTTCCTAACTTTCGGTGCAAGCATTCGTGGTTACACGCAGTACTTGAGACCCGTTATTTGTGTTGATGGCAGTCATCTGAAGGGTTCATACAAAGGGACACTTCTACTGGCAACTGCCCAAGATGGTAACAAACAGATATATCCGTTAGCATGGGGGATCGTGGATGCTGAAACCAATAAATCCTGGAAGTGGTTTATGTCCAACTTGAAAGAGCTTATAGGGGACTCCGAAGACCTCGTATTTGTTTTAGACAGAAAAAAGAGCATTGACAAAGCTATTACTCAGTTGTTTCCATTGTCTCACCATGGTTGTTGTATCTGGCATCTCGAAAAGAATCTCATATAGCGGTACAGCAACGCAAGTGTAGTACTTCTATTCAAACGAGCTGCTACGACATATCGGGTTGAGGACTTTGAAAGACTCATAGGATAGATCTGCAGGGTGAGCACAAGAGTGCACGAGTACTTAGAGCGTGCGGATTATTTATTTTGGTCCCGAGCACTATTTATTGGCCACCATTACAACATCATGGCGAACAACAACACTGAGTCTCTAAACTCCATGTTGAGAGAAGCCCGTTCTTCACCGATAACTTGCTTGGTCGAACACATTCGGAGTACTTTGCAGAAGTGGTTTTATGAACGTCAGAAAAATGCGACCGAATGCAGTACAGTATTGACGCCGAGGATGGAAAATGAGTTACGGATGACATTTGAAACTGGAACTAGGCTTCGAGCCCAATTGTTGACAAACAACTTAACTCAGGTTGGAATATCCAAAGATGTGGACATAGTTGACTTTTTCGAGGACACCTGCACGTGTCGTGAGTTCCAACTAAATCGTATGCCATGTACTCATGCAACTCGTGCTGCTTGCTTCAAAGGGAAGTCATTGTATGACCTTTGCTCCCCTTATTACACATCTGAATACTGGAGGGGTGCCTATAGCGAAGCTATATATCCCGTTGGACGTGAAGTGGACTGGGTTGTTCCCAGTTTAATTACATTTGCTCCTATTTTGCCACCACTCGTACGTCGCCCTCCAGGTAGACCACCGACCCGACGTAAGCATTCAAGACACGAGTCTGCAAGGTCGAGCAGGAAATGCACTCGTTGTGGTCGTCTTGGTCATAATCGGAGCACATGTTCGAACCCCAATGTATCACATGTTCCTTAAATGTTGTTAGTGCAATCGACGTTGTATGTTCAATGTTCCTTAGTGCCCTGCACCTTATGAAGTTATGTTATAAATAGGCAAATGGAATTGTAAATTGGGACGTTGTCCTTCTGTTTTTGGACTGCGCGCATCATGAACCCCATTTAAAACTTTTAAGTTCAATATCCATGAAAAATATTATAATTTGTAACATCGTCCACCACGGAGATAAATCAGCTCTAAATAAATAGCATTTCGTAACATCCACCAAACGTGGTGCAAAATATAGATGTAGGTTAATTTGTCGATCCCGACAGATAGAAATCTGTAATTCTCGACAGTTCGACTGGACTGGACTGGACTGACTATACACAAAATACACTACTCGAATTACGGCGAAGGGACACGTTCATGCAGACATTTTGGTTCTGTGTTAACCAACTGCATCCCTACAAAAGAGTGGACTGTACACTACTTATTCACTACACTCCACGGCCGGCATTTCACTCGTCGTCGAAAATCGAACTTGCTCCCTACTGTCTTCACCTGACTTGTTAGATGAGATGATAATGACCTCGTTCTCTGGGATGTATGCCAGCCCATCGTCGTCCTCGAAATCCCCCTCGTAGGCAGCATCGACCGAGAGCACAGCATCAAGCACATCATTCTGTGACAAACCATCGTCACTCCCAACATCTTCCAAGTTCGGGAAGGGAACAGGGGAAATGGCTTTCCTACCCATACGAAGCTCAATTTCGTCATCGTCTGACGAAATGTAGATTGGAAATAACGGAGAGGAACCGAGAACCGGTATCGGCTCATCCATGTTGAACGGTTCGGTGCATCCTGTGGACGAACTCATTATGCTTATGTAGTAAAGTATTGTTGAAACAAAATCTATCTTTGAGAGTCACAAATTCTGACAATGCTATTCCACTAAGCTGTCTAGGAGTGAGAACAATGTGACATTGTATTTATAAGCAACTTGAAGAGGAAATGCAATTATGGTTATCATCTACCCAACCACCAAGTCCAATCTCCTTGTTAACTTGAAAAGCAATTGGTGTGATGGTTCAATAAATTTATAGTACCGTTATTCGCCATTTCCCCATAATTAGTAGGACATTTAATACTCTTTATTATCTTTGTATAATTCAGTACATATACATTCCTGCACCTGAAATGCCTCTATGCAAAGTATTCCCAGCAATTGTGGCATCGTTGTAATTGTAGTGCTTCAAAAAAAATGGGATTACATTATATTCACACACGTGGTATACCGAGTACAGTTCTTATGAAATATTTTGAAAAGTAGTTGGAAGTTTCTATAGATGCTTGAGAACAATGCCAATTTAACAACGATGTCAACATTGAGCATACAAGAGAAGAAATACTGCAGTTATTATCAAAATAAAAATTTTAATCACTATAATGTCCATCTTCTTCTACAGTAGAGTGCAGTTTAGTTGCCCTTTTACATGGGTGGACTTTCTTGGTGTCATCTAATTGATGTTCTTACCTGAAAACAAGGAGTACTTTAACGAGAATGCAAAGATCATTTTCTAAAGTTCGGAAAAACGCTTATCATGTCAATTTAGGTTCCGACTGTTCACGTAATATAAGACATAAACAAGGTATCCGGCTTGCAACAGTAGAACCAAATGTCATGAAAAATGGATACAGACTATGTCATAACTAACAACAAAGCAAAATGTGGGACGCTTGTCAAAATTCCAACGCACATGTCAAGTGAAAAAGTAAAGCGTCAATGTTAGAATAAACGTAAAAGCAAGTGATTAATTGTTCAAGTCTACTATGTTCACCATCTGCACGCCTCGACAGGTCAGCGAAAACCAAAAACAACCCCATCGTCCTGCCATCCCGCCACTTCATTCACAATTACTTCTTCAATGTCTTTCCCCTCCCCCTCGTGTACGGAGTCCTCGTGGCAGGAGCGGGACGTCGTAGCCGGACGGAGCGTCGTCTCGTCGTAGAAACTCGACCTCCTCCTTCTGGTACAGGCGCAGGAACAGTTACGTCAGCAGCGGGAACAGGTACGGTAGCGACAATACCTACATAACAATGGAAGGGGCCCAGTGAGTTACCGTCAATGACATTCACTAACCATACGTATTATACGCAGTAGTAACGCATGCAATGAACTTACCTTCACCATCTGTGACGTTGCAACCATCAATCTCTGCATCGCTGACCGCGGCCGGGTCTGAGGGCTTTGTGGCAGCTCCGTCTTATTAACAGAACATACGTAAATGCATAGCATTCGACGAAACATTAGGAAGCAAATGCAATGACATGAAATTGCTAAAAGTGCTTGTAATGGACGCAGTACCTTCCTGATCGTCAATTGGAGTGGGCAACGGCTCGTGCTCGGCGTCCGGGCATGGTGCAATGTCAGCTCCCTCTATTGACAACAACAGTAAAATAATGTGAGCGCATTTGTTATGTCATGTTTCGCAACATGTGTACTCGATGAAGTAATATATTTCGAATTGTGCATGAAATACCCACATACCTGGCAAGTCTTCAGTTCCGACAAACAGCTCCCCCTCATCCGTGCATGGAGGTCTGTATGCTCCGACTGTGGAAAGCAACAGTGACGTCTTGAGAGCACATTACATCTCCCAACTCAAGCATCGTACAACGTCCAGGCAGTAACATGTGTAGAATCGCTCATTAATAATGCACGTACCTTGAGGCCGTGAACGTCCTGTGTCAACTCCCAATTCAATTGGCGTGGGCAATGGGTCTATGCCTCGTCCATGTACGCCTACATCCCAATTGTAACAAGAAAAAATCGAATAACCTTGTGGTCAATTTCAAAAAATATAACCGAATAGCACATGTTTGATTCATACCTTGTGGGGAACAACCTGAAGGACCGGGCTCGAAAATGGCGCTCGTTGAGCGCGGAGCGGTGGCAGGGGAATGTGGGGCCACCTGGGCAGCAATGAACTCACGGAGTCTTGTACATTCAAATGTCACGTGCTGTTCAATTTCAAGCTTCACAATCCGGAGTCCCATCTCGAAGAGGATTCTTTGGTCGAGTAGCAGCTCCTCGACTTCCCCTTTCGTTAAGATGGAAGCAGATGTTCGAACTGGTAGTGAGTTTGTCGTAAGCCCTTGCTCTGGTGAACAAATCGGTGCCCTTGAGGGGTGGAAGAGTCACCGATATCCTCACTGTCGTCGCCTTTGCTATCACTTCCCGACTCCCTATCGCTCTCATCATCTCCAGAAGTCTCCCCGTCACCACTTCGTCTATTACGAACTTTGTCCTCCAAATCTTGACCTCCCGACTGCCCACCAACTCCACTTTCGGCGTGTAACGAATGAATCTGTGGTGCAACCACAGTCCTCACAATGTCATCAAGCACGGGCACCGGGGGATCGTCGTACGGCACGAGAGAGAACAGATATGGCTGCTCAGCCTCTGCATCGGTGGGCCGGAGAGTTGCGTACACATGTAGCTGCGAAATGAGGTTTAGATAATCACATTAAAACGTGCCAGATAGTAACAAGATGGTAAAGGAAAAACAAAGACTTGTCGAAATTGTACCTGTACATTCTTGAAAAATGCATCGTATGTACGATGTTGTGGCTGCTTTCGAGCAGACCAGCGAAGAATTCGTGGTAGTCGTTCACCGACTCGCTGACCAAAGAGTTCCCCAATCTTCGAAATCGCCTCGAACGCCCAAACCTGTTACAGCAACAGAAACACATTAAAATTACAGAGATTATATGTGCAATGCTACCGGAGGGGTAAATCATGCATGCTATGCTAATGTTACGAAGTGTGCGTACTTGCATGGCGATGGGGAAGCCATGAACCGTGCATGTAATCTCTTTCTCCTTCTTCCTCTTGGCCTTTTCGAATTTTCTTCCAAATCTACCCCGAAACCCGTGCAACAATCGTTTATATCCAACTCTACCCCAAGGGTAGGAAAAAAAGAAGTCCAGGTCGTCCACCATTGATAAAAATGGCAAATGGATACCGACGTTATTATTCGGAGCATTGAATACTCCCTCGACAATTAGAACCAGCCCTAGCTTGTAGCGATCAGCACGGGTCGTCGATGGTCGGGCAACAGTAGACTGTAGTTGTGCCAATGATACCTTGTCATTGGACTTAAAGTACCTCTCTTTCAACCTTTTCCTCTCAATCAATCGATCAAAATCGTCCCCCTTGGGGAAAACACCGCATCTTAACCCCGTCACAGCAGCGTACTCTTGTAGACCGAATCTCATCAGGTGGCCTTGCACATTGAACCAAAGCTCGTTCACATTTTTTGTGCGGATTGTTCTAAATAGTAGCTGTAGGATTAGCTGGGCAGAGAATTGAATGTCTGGAATATCAGCCAGATACCCGAGGGGGGAGTTACGGAAGTCCTCACGTTGTCGCTCGTCAAAATGGTCCATCACAGTCTTAACATACTTGAGGTTGCTGCGTTGGGAAATGTGGGCCCGCAACCGTGCGTCTTCTGAAATCAGGAATTCAAACTCCATATGCCCTGCAAGGTGCGTTGACAAAACCCTTGGGATTAGATTATAAACATAAACAATATTGTATAATGTCTAACGCTATAAGGATTCAACATCATGGATACGGTGATCTGTCGAGAACTACAGAGATCATACGTTGGTATCGACAGATTGTCTATGGACATCTGTCGATACCGACGGTTGATGTTGAAATACGAATGATAGGCTAACTGTCGAGAAAAACAGAGAGTCAAGTGTCGGGGTCGACAGTTCACTAGGAGTTGCTATGCGTGCTGCGGGGTGCAAGTTGAACATATTAGGCAGTGCCACATACAAGTATGTTTCAGAAGTAATAACGGAGGATGTGTGAAGGCAGACATGCATGCTAGGATTCGTAGCCATTCTAGTTACCGTACTTCTTATTAAATATAGGAAACAAATTTATGTACGTGAGTCTGAATGGAGAGTCAATATGAGACGGTGAAGGACATGTATGCAAGTGACTTGAACGAAACAATTTTATAGGTCAAAGTAGGTAGGACACAGTATCATACACCTCAACTATGTAACGAATACTTATGACAATCAATGAAACCAGTTTGTACACCTCAACATGGTCAACAGTAATTGAGACAATCAATGACATGAAAGAAAATTAATATTTATCCATCCTACCTATCCCATCAAATTGAGTAACGAAATCCTAGCGTCAGATAGTAACCGTACTTATGAGACACAAATGGAGAGTGAATATGACACAGTGAAGGACATGTATGCAAGTGATTTGAAAGAAACAATTTTAGAGGTCAAAGTAGGAAGGACATAGTATCATACACATCAACTATTTCACGAATACTTAAGACAATCAATGACACCATTTTGTACACCTCATTTAGCTCAACAATACTTAAAACAATCAACGAAATGGAAGAAAATTACTATTAATTCATTCTAGGCATCCCATCAAATTAAGCAACCAAATCCTACCATCAGATAGTTTATATTCAACCAAATCAAATCATAAAAAACCAAATCCTGTTTATAACTTAGCAGAAAAAATCGACTTTTGCAGTCGCAGGAGTTCGCTGCACGAAAAATTGCCACATATGTATAAAGTTATCCATCGAAATTCCATGAAAATTCAATTTCACAAGAGGGACCCAAAATTGCACAAGCACAAGATTTTGGATATGCGTCCCTTCTGTCCAATACAAACAAAAGCCCAGCAACAATAACCACTTATATTTTTGGTAAGTGATGATATTAAATTATGATAAGGTGTGTATAATTTATTTCAAATTGTAACTTATACTATCTTATTATTGCCGCCACAACCATCTTATACCAGAAATAATCACAACTGTCCAGAAGTGAGACATATAAAACCACAACAACAGATCTTTGTCAACAAATGATCGGCTTATACTATGGTATTCACAATGACTATTGGTAAAGCAAGTACTATAAATTCGACATTTTTGGACACCATATTTCGAAGCTTTGTTAAAACCCAATTCATTGAGATCAAAATTATGCTGAGAAAAGAAAAATACCCAAATCCTATTGAACAAAAGCCCTCATTTCTTATGAAAAGCATGTCAAAAGTTGGGTACTGATTAAACATTCAACTCTTAAATCTTCAAAAATTGAACAAAAGCCCTCATTTCTTATGAAAAGCATATCAAAAGTTGGGTACTGATTAAACATTCAACTCTTAAATCTTCAAAAATTCAACACAAAATTGGAATATAGTTCGCCATTGGTACATTCAACCCTAAAGTCTCAATTGATCCAAAATTTCCCAAGCAGGTTATTGAACGACCACAACTATAATCATTTCCCAAAACCACTTCAAACAAAGATGTGTAAAGGGGAAAAAATGTTCATTCTATTTTCTACCAAAGAGCAAGCATGAAATTACAACTATTTTATATTCAAATCAGCCAAATAAATCCATACATACTCTACCCAATACATTCAAACAATGAAATCCCAACTATACTCAAACAAATTACACTAATACAGAAAGAACCCTTGTGCCTAATTATATGAACAATCTCGAAGTAGAACTAATTTCCCAAGTTCAATGGATTATCAAACTGTCATATGCTGTTTTATGTATATATTTCCTCTTCTTCAGAAAAAAATGCATAAAATGAATACAACGCCAACCTGAAGAAATTAGTGATGGTCTTCGTCCACAGTGAAGTGACCCACGACGGTCGTTGATGGCTGGTGGTTTGACGATTTGAATGTCAGAGGGGAGTCTCGCCTTTCGCTGGTTCGTATCACGCAACGGACTGCTCTCGGCCTTCGTCGGTGGTGAAAGAAAGGAAAGTGCGATGGAGAGGATGATTCCAATTAAAGAGGAGAATGTGTGAGAAAAAATTGCATAAAATTACTACAACACCAACCTGAAGAAATTAGTGATGGTCTTCGTCCACGGTGAAGTGACCCATGGCGGTCATTGATGGCTAGTGGTTCGACGATACGAATGTCAGAGGAGAGTCTTGCCTTTCGCCGGTTCGGATACTTGGAACGGAGTGGTCTCGGTCTTCGTCGGTGGTGAAAGAGGAGAATGTGTGGGAGAAGGGATTGTGTTTCAATGAAAAAGGAAAATGTGTAGGAGAAGGGATTGTTTTTCAACTATGGTTTCTTCTTCTCCTCCGTCCCAGCAATTGGTCGTTTCACCTTCTTCGTGTTCACCAGTTTTTTTTTTCCTCTCCAAGTACCTGATATTTGAGAGATTTTGTACAATTTCAAGTGTTGTCATGTCATATTTAAACAAGGACTCAGATGGGATTGAACTTAATAAGAGGGCCAAAAAGTCCAAATATGACAATTTTGCAATCACTTTAAAAAAGTGACATTTTTGTAAGTGACAAGGTAAAATTTGACTAGTTTGATAATTTCCACTTATTTTATTTTGGCGCAACACACACTAAAACACAAGCAAAAGTTGTGTAAAATGTTTATGCCGTTACCACTTTTTTAAATAAATAAAACCCAAAAAAATAAAGAATAAGAATCCCAAAATTTTAAAATAAAAAAATAAAATTAATTTTCTTTCTTTCCCAACCAACCCACCACCTCAGATTCACCCCCCTCCGCGTCCTCATATCTCAATTCCTCTTCATTTCTCAATTTTGTCCAAAAATCAGAAATATCAATATGAATTAGCAATGACAATAGCAAATAACTCAATTTAACAAATAATGGAAAAATAAAAAATCATAATGGTAATACCAATAGTGAAAATCTTTAACCTAATTGCCAATAAAGCATGTGCTTTTTTTTATTATTTCCATGTTGGAGTTTAGGGAATTTAGGACTTTTTATACTAAATTGGAGCATTATTAGATGCTTGCTTTTATGTCATTGCAATGGGGAGCATTTGGTCAATTTGAGTTAACAGAATCAAGTAGGTGCTGCGATTCATTTTATGGACAGTCAGTGACAATAACAAATTAAAATTTCATATTAATGAATTAAATAAAATACACCATTTTTATATCTAATGAATTAGAAATTATCAAAATTTATGAATGTGAGAAAATGAAAAAATAATTTATCCAACACACTAAATAGGCATAATTTAACAACAAATTTTCCATTTTGTGGGTGGAGGTAAGTTAATTGTTAGGCATTGACTTATCTCTTCATCTTTTCAGGATAATGCATCTTGGAAAACGGATGGTTGTTTTCAAACTACATTTTTTTATTAAAAATATATCTTATTTTAATTATATTAAAGATCGTTGACCTTTATTTATTATTAATTTATTACACTTAGGGTCTGTTTGATTGTAAAAATGGAATTTGAGTGGAAAGAAATCGAATTTCAGGGAATTGAATTACCTATAACTTGTTGTTTTGGGAATTATAAATTAAATATGTTTGATTGGTATAATTTCTCACCTGAAAAATGTTAGAATTTTCTATCTTTTGATGTTCGTTTAGCTTTTTTTTTATGAAAATTGTCAATTAAAGAAATAGAATTTGTTATAACTGGAGATAAAATTTGTTCTAATTGCACAAAAAAAAAAAGTAGTTGCAAAACCAATTTTTACCAAAACCAAAGGAAAACCCAATTCCTTAAAAACCTGGAAAAAAAGGTCACATGGGGGTTGGATGGAAAACCAATTCCATGGAAATTTTTACCCATCAAACATACCATTTGAGTGGATATAAATTCCATTTTTCACTGTCGAATAGGCCCTTATATTAAAATTATGGTGTGAATACATTTTAGCATTTGGGAAATTGAAGAAATTTTGTGTATCTTCTTTGTTGGAAGTTGATTAATTAATTCTTTATTGAAATATAAGCTGAATTATTGAAAATTTTCAAGATTTTTTTTATACACTTAAATTTTTTTCCTCCTTGTAATCCAAATACGAGATTTAATAATAATGTTAATTGGTTATTAAAACGTTAATTTTACATTTACATTGAATGCAGGTATTATAATTTTAAGAAAATTATTTCTAAAACAAATATATTTTATCATTTATTTGTTTAATTGATTACATATTTGAGTGTCATTTTCAAGCAAAAGATAGAAAGAAATACGTTGGTCACCTAGCAGATGATTTTTTTCCATGCCAAAGCACATTATTTTTAAGAGAATAAATTTTAAATATAAAAGCTAATTTAATTGGTGGGCCCAAGTACAGATCGAGCCATCCACACGCAAGGGGCTTTACCCACTTTATAGGGCTAAGTTGTCTTCACATAAGCTTGTTAGCTGCTCTAATTTACTAGTCATGACTCACTCTCCCTGGACCCATGTTTTTTAGCCCACTGGAAGTTTGATAAATGGGTCCATAAGAATAATGAGAGAAAGAGAAACTGACATAAATAGTACTAAAAGGGAAAACGGAAGGGAAAAATAAATAAATCATAAGTACCATTTCAAAATTACCAAACTCTAGAATTCTTTAAACATCATGTCATCAATCAATATTATCTTTTCTAAAATCTTAAATATATGGATTTGAAAAAAGAATAACGTGACTTAAATTGAGAGTTAATGGTCCATTTGATTGAAATGAATTCCATAGAAAATGTCACATCCGAGGAATTTGTTTCCTACTCTGATTGTTTGATACGAAAGTGAAAATAAATTTCGAATTTCAAGGTACAAACACTTAAAGTATGTTTTTGTTCAATTCCACGGAAATCGAATCCCTTTAGTTTTAGTGGTTTTTCCTTTTCCAATTTACATGAAATTGATTTGCCTTTTCCACCTCTTTAATCAAACGGAACCTAATAAATGGTAATTGATGATTATTCTCTTCATCTTATCACTTCATAAAAAAAAAAAAAGCAATTAATTATCTTCCTTCCCAATATTATCACAAATTTTAAAATTAAAAAAAATATATATAATTTTGGACCTCCATAGCGTGATCATCCAAATTAAATGAAGAGATTGATCACAAACTCCCATTTGATTCCTTCAGAATAATTATTTCATTCTTATCCACAATTTCTCCAAGATAACTGGCCACAATTTCTGCGTCATTCTTACGTCTATTGGTGAAGCACATAATTAAATAATTTTTCGATCAATGCATTGGCCACAATATATTCTTCATTTTGTGTGAAAATTGTGATTGTGACGTACACCATTGTGTGATTAGTAGTAAACTGTGACAATTTATAGTTTCAAGCATGCACATATATACAATTTAAGAACATGACCAAAGACATGTCTTTTGAAAATTTTTCATTTTGTAGGAATATTGTCATTACTTTGCGCAACTATGATCTATGAGATTGTGTGATTGTGACGTAAAATATTTGTAATGCATTATGTGATTGTGAAATATTACGTTGTGTGATTGTGACTTAAAGGTTGTGTGTCCATGTCAACTTATTCATATATATGTGATACTATTTTGTGGTTTCATGTCACTCCAAATGTGACCTACATTACATCTATTTGAAAATCGTGACTTCATGCAAACTTTCGAAGGCTATCTATGGCTCAAAGTAGTCTCCGAGGACATGGTATTAGAAACTTAGCAATTCCTGAGTAGGGTTTTCACAGCATCGAATCTGATTCTACCATGTTTATTCTTTCTACAAACAGTGAAATGCGAGTTGTTCTAACCTACATCTCAGTCAAACAAAGTATATCCACGTGTAAAGATTTGTTATAGGTAGTGTTACATACACATAAATTCTGTGTAGCTAATACTATATGCAAATGTATTGGAATGAGAGGCCAGCACTTAAACACATAGAAGAAACAAATGATTCTTTTCGACAATATTTTTCAAGAAAATCTTTATAAATCGAAAACATTTCAAAAGTTTAAGACTTGAAAAACATTTGAGGAAATTCAATCCTTGCAATTTTTTGAGCTGATTTTTCAACCAAATCTAAATCAATCAGATTTTTCAGTTTTTCGTCTAGAACACAATGCATGATCTAATATCCTCAATTTGAAAATCCGACTTAATGGTGGTTCACGGGTTGATACAATGCGTTGAGACTTCCAAAACCTAGTTCGGACCATATTTTAAAATGTGCTAGTTTTGACCAGTAATGAGTTTGGATAAGATGATTCAATTAGATGAACTCGTCCTTTTGACACATCCAAGTGTACATGCCATACAAGGAATTATAAATTCAATCTTTTTATCTTAAACAAAACATGAATTATTAAAAACTTTATTTACATAAAACCAAAATCTGAGAGCCAAATGTATGTAGACTCGTGGATTTTTATGCACTCGAAATTTGACTTATCGAACTAAGATTAGAGAAATACTGGACAAAAGAATAATTAAAATTTACAACATTTTCGGAGATTAGTGATCACATAATCGATAAGGGGTGCACACGTAAATGTTGAAAACTTCAGATAATAAAGGATCTACTTTATTCCACTAGTACGAGTGCCTCAATTCTCATCCCAAAGTAGAGCCTTAGCAAGAAAGCAAATTTATTTTCATTCTTCAATTATTTTTCATCGCCGTCTCTCAAACAATCATGTTTCATAGACACAAATATTTCTACGTCGATAGGTTGAATAAGAGACGCGTTGTTTAAGATGAATATAAACTATGATACTAGATTTGTATTTTTGATAAACAATGGCTTAGGCCTTGATTCTCAGTGCTTTCTAATAGAAAACTTTCGGAAATCGCCAATTTTAGATTTCTAAATTAGTACTTGTCCAAGTTGTGTGACCAACTTTTAGATGCGTTGTCCTTATGATCGTTTATTGAATTTAAGTTTATCAAATAGAGGGTTAAAAATTCAAATGATCATTGAACTTAATTTCGTACCACCTGTCACTCATTTAGAAAATTTAACTCCATGGTTAACAACTTTGTACACGTGCCTTATTAGTTCAGTTGATTGTTGACCCATCATCAAAATCACCTCTATATATTCTTTTACGTTGCATTAAAAACGAAGGTTAGCCACACGAAAAAAAAAATATTTAAGATAAAAAAGGATAAATCAAAATGAAACGGATTATGGGCATTTGTGATAGAACTTTTGATAAAAAAATTTAATAAATTTTGATTAAAAAAAAAAAGGATCAAATTTGTGATAAAAAAAGTTGTGAGTCTTATAAAATATGTGGTTAAAATTAATTTTATCAGTTAAAAAGTATCAAAGTTTTATTAAACAAAACAACAACACGGCCAGATTCCCAAACCAAAAGTCCGTCTATGGTTTTTCCTCTTTCATTGGCGTAGCAAAATTGATTTGTTCTTAGAATCTAACTATCAAAAGTTGGATGCGTACTCTTATGATTTCTCTTAAATTGGATGATTTTTGAAATTGAAATTGAAGTGTAGCATTCGAAGTTTTGGAAATTAAAGATCTCGAAAACAAAAATGAAAGATATTGTCAAGAGCTTCAAAAATTAAGCGACCTTCGAAATGAATTTAAGGCCTACGTCACGAGCTTTGAAAAATTATATAAAAGTAATTTATTATTTTAAACTTACACAAACATGCTCTCATGAGTTTGTACTTAAAATTTGCATGCCAGTGACCGTGTGTCTCATATCTCAAGCGCTTTGACTGTCAATGGGAGAAATAGAATATTCGCACGATCCAAATGGGAATCAGAATTTTATGTGAAACTCCTTTCTCTTCTAAGAATTACACAAATAGCCCTGTGTTTTCAAAATACTTTTATTATGCACTTAGAGTCAGACAAAACTCTCAAATCGAATCAGATCATATCGGATCAGACCGAATTAAATTGAATCAAATCGAACAGTTCTTTTTAAGTTAAATACCCGAACGGGTATCCGAATCGAGAACCAAATGGTTCGATTTGATTCTCGATTCTAGATCAAGAATTGAAGAGCAGAATAAGAACAAATCTGCCTAATTTCTTAGATTTATTTATCTCAAATAAGCCAAATTATTTTATTTTTTAAAATAAATTTGCTTACTAATTAATTTTCCCAAAACACAAAATATGATTTTTTTCTTCTAGTTTTCAGCCCCCCAAGTTTATCAAATTGACCTAACTTTTCTACGTTTTAATTACAATGAAGGTCTTCAATTTTATTTTATTTTTTAAGTTTTACACTCTCAAATATTTTGTCGAACTTTTGTATTTGTAATTTATCTTGCATATTTAAAAATATGAGAATAAAATAAGTATTTTTACTTTATTAGAGTTAACATGATAATTTTATGAAGTATTATTTATAGAGAAATATATTCCCACCCCATTTTAACTTTTCTACGTAAATTAAAATAAAGGTCTTCAATTTTTTTTTATTATTATTTTTTCATTTTTACAATCCCAAATATTTTGTCCAATTTTTGTATTTGTAGTTTATCTTGCATATTTAAAAACACGACAATAAAATAAGTATTTTTACTTTCTCCTAATGGAATGTAGTTAACTAAAAATGTAGAGTAAAAAATAATTACACTTATTTTCATATCAATATATTTCAACAATTTCTTCATTTTAAAAAAAATATTATTTTAACAAAGATAATGAAATATTATGTTTTATACCTCTTTAGAGGTATATATATTAAGGATTGAAAAAATATAATCAAAATTAATGCAAATGATATAATTGGAGAAATAAGAATATAGGAATTTGTAATCAGCAAATAGTTTGCATCAAACAGCAACTGATGTGTAGCTAAGCTAAAAATAAGTGGATTTAAACCCTATAGTGGTGCTAATAATAATAATAATAAATTATTATTAATTAATTACTTAATTACCGCTTAATTAATGCAAACAAACCTGCAATTTAATTAAGGTATTTATCTTTTTAACTAGTAAACTTATTTGTTCAAAACGAAAATTGTTTAAATGTAGTGTCATTTTTTTAAAATGTAATGTCAGCAATCTCTCAAACTTACTCAAAGTGATGGTGAAGACTAGAGTTTGGAAACACTAGTTGACGAACATAGTTAAGTAGTTCAAAATTTGATCACACTTTTGAAAAAATGAGAAAAATAGTTCTTTAGTTATTTTACAGATTATATATATACAAACTACGTGAAATTTTTTAATTTTTGTTAGTTTATCTATTTCATAACTCTTCCAAAATTTTACTTTCACATAAAAAATTAAAAGGAGGAAGCTTTCCAAAACTTTGGTTGAATACAAATTAAGGAAACTACCAAAAATGATCCATCATTGTTGTATATCTATCCATATTAAAATTCTAAAATTTTAAAAAAATAATTTTTTCATCCACACATTCTATATATTGTACTTGTTAAATTCATTCATTTAAACTACACATTTATACCCTTTTTATATATCGATCCCATCACAATTCCTTCAATCCTTTTATAATAAAACAAATGTTTTCAATTTAAGAAAATCAAGGAAAAAAATGATAATCTCAACAGAAAAACTCAAATCATTCTTAATGAATTTCTTATGATACAACTTGAATTGAATAGGTACATTATGAAATAATCTAAACACAAATAAAAAATTCTTCACAGATTAAATTCATCAAACTTACAACAAAAAGTAATATTTACTTTTTCAAATTCTTCTTCATATATTTCTGCATATGTATATATTTGCTCTAATGATGTAACTGGCATTGTTGTTTTTGGTTTTAGATGAAGACGATATATATTTTATGAATCTTAGGGTTTTATAAAAAAGTTCAAAAGAATTTAGTGGAAAGAAATATTAGTGGATGATTTTAAAGTGTTTGTGTCTATTTAAGTAAATTAGAAATGATGTGGACAGGAGTTATAATGTTTACTTGTCGACATGGCATTGTCATGTCAACAAGTAAAATCTTTTTCTTTTTGAAAAGTTAAAAATACGGCTTGACTGCTGATGGGGCAACATCACATCGACAGTGTTGAGACTTGGACAACTGTTATTCTGCCTACTGTGGGGCGGGAATTTTCATAAGGCTAAATATAATATAATTTTCTTTTTAAAATGGGGGGAGGGGGGGGAGGTGGAGGGAGGTTTATGCAAATTAAAGACTTTTATACTTTGTTCTATATACATCACTAAGTATATATGTTCCGATCAAGTGCTCTGGGTCAACGTCTAGTCAGCTTTGGGTAATTGTTATTCTGCCTATTGTGGGCAGGAGATCAGCTCTGTTAAGTTTATGCAAATTAAAGGCATGCAAGTTCATCGCTAAGAAAATATGGTACTATCAAGTACTCTAGGATAAAAATCTACTATCACCGAATCTTTTGAAACCACACCAAAAGGCTAGCAGATTCTAACAAAAAACTCAATCACATAAAGACAATAATATAAATCCAAATTAACAAATATCTAGTACAATGATGAAAGAATAAATTAATATATCAAACGGATACAAGATAGGATCAAATCTTTCCTATTCTACAAACATCAAATGCACTCTTCACGTGGTTTACTCATTGTCACATTGATATGTGTTTCAATATTTTGTCCGATAATAATAATTGAATTGTTAAGATGTCGTGTTCGATTAAAATTATTAGCTAATTATAATTTGAAATGAAATTAATATTAGCTAATTATAATTTGAAATCAAATTAAAGAAAAGAACTCTCATGTTTTTATCTACAAAGAAATTGGATTAATTTAAATTATGGACAACGAACTTTCAGTGAAGTCTCAAATAGATTACCCAATTTTAATTTTTTTGCAATCTGAATCTTTGTTACAAGACTCAACGTCTCAATCCTCTCATACAGTGTTTCTTGGTAAATATAGAAGAACTTGTGATCTAAACAATAATGAATTACAGATTTCAAGGACATGAAACATATGCCTACTCTAGATTATCGAAATTTGTCATATTTGATACACAATTTAATAAAATACTTCACGAGATTGCGATAATATCGTCGGATCAAATTGAGTTGACACAAGTGCATAGTAAATCCCGTTCGAAATCGAACTTTTCTCACTTTTCCTTCTAATGGAAATCAATCAATGATTGAAGGATTATACGGTTTGGCAATCAAATAAAGATTTTCTTTTCTTGATACAGCAAGTCCTTCGGCCTCAGTCATGTCTAAATCATTAGAATTCATTCCTTGAGGAAGTTTCCAGTCGTAGTGATAGAGAAGTTGAGCTAAAAAAAGCTCGACCGTTGCTAAACCAAATGTCATACCTGGACAAAACCTTCTTCCTGATCCAAATGGAAGATACTCAAAATGAGCTCCCAAGAAATCAATAGAACTGTTCTCAAATCTCTCTGGTTCAAAGCTTTCTGGGCGATGCCAAATATCAGGATTTCTTCCCATGGCCCATATGTTGATCATAACTTTGGCTTTGAAAGGTATTATATAGCCATTAACTTCAAATTCCTCCCGACATGCTCTTGGAATTAAAGGAATGGAAGGATGCAATCTTAGGGTTTCTTTGATCACCAACTTTAGGTATTGTAGGGTTTGAATATCATTTTCGTTGACCCTTTTCTTATCCTTTAAAGCTTGTCGTATTTCAGTTTGTGCCTTCGCCATCACGAGAGGGTTTTTCATCAGCTCAACCATAGCCCAATCTACTGTTGTTGATGCAGTTTCTGTACCAGCAGAAAACATATCCTAAAGAGTATAATATGAGTGTGTGTATTAATAATTATTCGATTCTGATACCAAGTGTCGTGCAAAAATCTGAAATTCGATTTTGAAGGTTATCAAGATATAAACGAAAGAATTAGTTAACATCAAAGAAGATGATAAGAGGTAGAAGCAAGATATAGTTTCCATGGTACTTACAAAAAGGATAGCCTTGATGTTTTGATTTGTTATTGGAAACTCAAGTTTCCCGCTCCGCTTCATTCTCAGAAAAACATCAACAAAATCTTCATCACCGGAATCTCCATTGCCATTCGCAATGTTTTTTTCGTGTTCATCAATGATGTCGTCAAGAATTGAATCAAGTTTACGACGCATTTTCAACAATTTAAATTTATTCCAACAGAAAATATGAAGCATTTTTGAAGAGGGAAACAAATCAACAAAATTAAACCCTCCTGCTAAGGCTACTGCCTGCTTCAAAACCATTATCAATGTGTCTGGATCCCTGCAAACTTTACCAAATGCAGCCCTACATGTTATAGAACTTATATAAAAGAAAATTTTGTCACTTAAATTTACAGGTACTTCTAGGGAAGATGATCGAATGGATTCAACGAGGTGCGAGACCTCATCTAGCCTGATCGACTCAAATGAGCGTACATTCTTCGAACTAAGCAATTCTATAATGCATATTTTACGCATTTGTCTCCAGTACTCGCCATAAGGGCAGAATGCAACATCAATAAAGTTATACCACATGATCTTGACTGCTAAAGTTTCTGGCCTATCAGCACATACTGGATCCTGAATTTTCAAAACCTCTTTCGCAATAAATGGAGATGATACGACGATCGTAGAAACTTCACCGATTTTTAGGTGCATCAAAGGTCCATATTTCTTCGATAAATTTGCAAAAGCTTGGTGTGGATGTGAACCAAATATATGGTGCAAATGACCAACTAATGGTAGTTTCCAGGGACCTGGAGGCAATTTTTTATGATGGTTGGGTTTGGATTTTTGCCATTTATTTACCATCAGGAAGATGAAGGATATAAGGAGGAGGATAGTGATGAAGTTGAAGAGTAATGGGATCAGCATATTTTTGCAAAGAGAAGAAGACAAAAACAAAAATAATGAAATTGTAGTTTGTTTTGCTGCCAATCTTGCTTTTTGTATGCACAATATCTGTTATTTATAGTGGGAAATGAAATATTTGTCCGCTATTTATTGTCAGAGTTGAAAGTTCATCCCAACCTTTAAAATGATCAAGTTATCCTTCACCCTTTCGTCAAACCACAGTGACATACGTTGCCTAAAGTCTCTTTTGTTTGGATAAGAAATTTTTCTTTATGCATCAAATGCCCACCATTGTATTTAATGCTAAATATTGAAAGATTGAGTTTGGTGAAAATTTTCAATCTTTAACCGAAATTTGTACAAACAAAAGGCAGTCAATGAAAGTTTTCTGTATTTGATTAGAATTTTTGTATTGATTATATTACAAAGGCAAGACACCTATTTATACAAATACTAACACATCTTATTCTACTCCTTATTCTATTCCTATAATCAAGTCTAATTTGCACATGTATGGAAAGAAATTATATAGCAATCAATTTACTACATTAAGTAGCATAAATCAAGTTGTGTTTCCTTTAACACTCCCCCTCAAGTTGGGTGTCATTCAAGTTGGAGTGTATGTTGATGACACCCAACTTGCTGAGTAATGCTTCGAATTGTGTGGAGCTTAGGGGTTTGTCGAATATAGGCCGTCCGAATCATTCCTTCTTGGATCTTATCACGTACCAAGTGACAGTCTATCTCTATGTGTTTGGTTCGCTCATGGAATACAGGGTTTGATGCTATGTGCATAGCTGCTTGAGTATCACAAAATAAGCTAACTAGTTGAATGTGATTTACCCTCAAATCCTTCGACATGTTTCTCAACCATGTAACCTCACAGCATGTGGTAGCCATAGCACGATACTCTGCTTCGGCACTCGAACGAGATACTGTAGTTTGTTTCTTGGTCTTCCAAGAAACTAGTGCTTGGCCAAGTAGAATACAATAGCCTGTAGTTGATCTCCGTGTGTCCTTGCAACGAGCCCAATCTACATCACAAAATGCTCGTAATTGAAGCGAACCTGTGGATTGTGGATGGTAAGAGGATGCCTTGTCCTAGTGTTCACTTGATATATTTGAGCACTTTGTGAGCCGCCTCCATGTGTGGTTCTCGTGGTTAGT
Organism: Olea europaea var. sylvestris; assembly: GCF_002742605.1. NCBI lineage: Eukaryota > Viridiplantae > Streptophyta > Magnoliopsida > Lamiales > Oleaceae > Olea > Olea europaea. Next base: position 26,200,710 of record NC_036243.1, on the reverse strand, counting down.
CCATAAACTGGCTTAATACATGGACAACATAAGTCAAATCTAGCTTTGTTATGGTTAGGTAGATTAACCTCCCAACCAATCTTCTGTATAATGAAGCGTCATCCAAAAGATTTCCATCTGATTGTGTGAGTGACATATTTTGCTCTACAGGGAATTGAGAAGGCTTAGCACCCAAGAATCCAGTATCATCCAAGATTTCCAAGGCATATTTGCGCTGTGATAAAGTAATTCCATGTCTTGATCTTGCAACTTCTATGCCAAGGAAATATTTAAGTTGCCCCAAGTCTTTGAGTTTGAATTGCTTGGACAAGAAGAGCTTGGTGTTCTCTATATCCTGTAGATTGTTTCCAGCCAAAATCACATCATCAACATATACAAGTAAGGCTAGGAAGCTACCTTGACGACATCGGACGAATAAAGAATAATCGGACCGAGATTGGTGGAAGCCAGTGTACTTGAGTGCAATGGACAATTTTATAAACCATTGCCTGGAAGCCTGTTTTAAGCCATATAGTGATTTGTGAAGTTTATAAACACAAGTCTCCCCCTTTTGTCCGAAACTAGGAGGCAAGGACATGTATACCTCTTCATTAAGATCTCCAAGCAAAAAGACATTGTTAACATCTAATTGATGTAAATGCCAACCACGCAAAGCAGCCATAGTGAGTAAAGTACAAACAGTCACCATTTTGGCCATGGGAGCAAAGGTTTCCCTATAATCAACCCCTTCAACTTGACTGAAGCCTTTTGCCACCAACCAGGCTTTATGCCGCTCGATTGTCCCATCAGCCCTCAATTTGATTTTATACACCCATTTGCATCCAATGGGACGCTTATGAGAGGGCAAAGTGACTAAACTCCAAGTACCATTTGCTTGCAAAGCTGCTATTGGAATATTGAGTGGATTGGGACTAGTTGGATGAGGAGAATCATGTTTAGATGGAGGTGGTTCCGTGGAAGGAGAGGAAGGCACGAGAGGTGGCATTGGTGGTATGTCAAATGGTAATGTGGATGCATTAGTGAGAGGAGAGAATTGTGATGTGTCGGGATGACTAGAAGGTGCAGCTGGTTGGCAACCATTTTTGAAAGGGAATGTGGTTTCAAAGAAAGAAACATCCCGCGAAACCATGACCTCAAAGACACGATAGCCCTTTTTACCATTAGGATAGCCAAGGAAAATACATTGAGAGGCCCGAGCAACAAACTTTGAAGGGTGTTGTGCATGAGTGGAAATGAAACATAAGCAACCAAATACTCGTAAATGTGAGTAACTTGAAACTTTGTGGAATAATTTCTCATATGGTATTTTTCCTTGAAGGAGTGGAGTGGGTGTTCGGTTGATTAAATATGTGGAAGTGAGAATAGCGTCCCCCCAAAACTGATGAGGATATTGAAAGATTGAGTTTGGTGAAAATTTTCAATCTTTAACCGAAATTTGTACAAACAAAAGGCAGTCAATGAAAGTTTTCTGTATTTGATTAGAATTTTTGTATTGATTATATTACAAAGGCAAGACACCTATTTATACAAATACTAACACATCTTATTCTACTCCTTATTCTATTCCTATAATCAAGTCTAATTTGCACATGTATGGAAAGAAATTATATAGCAATCAATTTACTACATTAAGTAGCATAAATCAAGTTGTGTTTCCTTTAACACTCCCCCTCAAGTTGGGTGTCATTCAAGTTGGAGTGTATGTTGATGACACCCAACTTGCTGAGTAATGCTTCGAATTGTGTGGAGCTTAGGGGTTTGTCGAATATAGGCCGTCCGAATCATTCCTTCTTGGATCTTATCACGTACCAAGTGACAGTCTATCTCTATGTGTTTGGTTCGCTCATGAAATACGGGGTTTGATGCTATGTGCATAGCTGCTTGAGTATCACAAAATAAGCTAACTAGTTGAATGTGATTTACCCTCAAATCCTTCGACATGTTTCTCAACCATGTAACCTCACAGCATGTGGTAGCCATAGCACGATACTCTGCTTCGGCACTCGAACGAGATACTGTAGTTTGTTTCTTGGTCTTCCAAGAAACTAGTGCTTGGCCAAGTAGAATACAATAGCCTGTAGTTGATCTCCGTGTGTCCTTGCAACGAGCCCAATCTGCATCACAAAATGCTCGTAATTGAAGCGAACCTGTGGATGGTAAGAGGATGCCTTGTCCTGGTGTTTGCTTGATATATTTGAGCACTTTGTGAGCCGCCTCCATGTGTGGATCTCATGATTTGTCCAGAAACTGGTTCAATACATGGACAACATAAGTCAAATCTAGCTTTGTTATGGTTAGGTAGATTAACCTCCCAACCAATCTTCTGTATAATGAAGCGTCATCCAAAAGATTTCCATCTGATTGTGTGAGTGACATATTTTGCTCTACAGGGAATTGAGAAGGCTTAGCACCCAAGAATCCAGTATCATCCAAGATTTCCAAGGCATATTTGCGCTGTGATAAAGTAATTCCATGTCTTGATCTTGCAACTTCTATGCCAAGGAAATATTTAAGTTGCCCCAAGTCTTTGAGTTTGAATTGCTTGGACAAGAAGAGCTTGGTGTTCTCTATATCCTGTAGATTGTTTCCAGCCAAAATCACTTCATCAACATACACAAGTAAGGCTAGGAAGCTACCTTGACGACATCGGATGAATAAAGAATAATCAGATCGAGATTGGTGGAAGCCAGCGTATTTGAGTGCAGTGGACAATTTTATAAACCATTGCCTAGAAGCCTGTTTTAAACCATATAGTGATTTGTGAAGTTTGCAAACACGAGTCTCCCCCTTTCGTTCGAAACCAGGAGGTAAGGACATGTATACCTCTTCATCAAGATCTCCGTGCAAAAAGGCATTGTTGACATCTAATTGATGTAAATGCCAACCACGCAAAGCAGCCACAATGAGTCAAGTACGAACAGTAACCATTTTGGCCATGGGAGCAAAGGTCTCCCTATAATCAACCCCTTCAACTTGACTGAAGCCTTTTGCCACCAACCAGGCTTTATGCCGCTCGATTGTCCCATCAGCCCTCAATTTGATTTTATACACCCATTTGCATCCAATGGGACACTTATGAGAGGGCAAAGTGACTAAACTCCAAGTAGCATTTGCTTGCAAAGCTGCTATTTCTTGCCGTATGGCCTCACGCCACTGTGGAGATTGGACAGCTTCTAAAAAACTGTTAGGCTCTTTAAGTAATGTGAGTTGTGAGGTAAAAATTCTATGAGCAGGAGAAAAGTTTTCATAAGATAAAAATTGAGATAAAGGGTGATTTGTACCTGAAGACCGGACCACATTCATGGATGACGATGGAGCAGTCCTTGAGGGGAGAGCCGTCTCGATGTGAAAATCCTATAAATAAGTAGGTGGTTTGGTCTGTCGATGTATACGACGAGAGAGAACATTTTGTGGAGAAAAAGGAATTGTGGCCGTCGTATTTTGTGAGGAAGGAAAGTCTAGGGTAGTTTGGGCTGGTAGTGTCTCAAGTGGAATATTGAGTGGATTGGGACTAGTTGGATGAGGAGAATCATGTTTAGATGGAGGTGGTTCCGTGGAAGGAGAGGAAGGCACGAGAGGTGGAATTGGTGGTATGTCAAATGGTAATGTGGATGCATTAGTGAGAGGAGAGAATTGTGATGTGTCGGGATGACTAGAAGGTGCAGCTGGTTGGCAACCATTTTTGAAAGGGAATGTGGTTTCAAAGAAAGAAACATCCCGCGAAACCATGACCTCAAAGACACGATAGCCCTTTTTACCATTAGGATAGCCAAGGAAAATACATTGAGAGGCCCGAGCAACAAACTTTGAAGGGTGTTGTGCATGAGTGGAAATGAAACATAAGCAACCAAATACTCGTAAATGTGAGTAACTTGAAACTTTGTGGAATAATTTCTCATATGGTATTTTTCCTTGAAGGAGTGGAGTGGGTGTTCGGTTGATTAAATATGTGGAAGTGAGAATAGCGTCCCCCCAAAACTGATGAGGAAGACCGGCTTGAATAAGAATAGCTCGTGCCATATTTAATAAATGTCTATGTTTTTGCTTGACGATGCCATTTTATTGTGGTGTGTTGATACAACTAGTTTGATGGATTATACCCTTATTCGCATAAAAGTTTTCGAGTTTGAATTCAGCACCATTGTCACTACGAATAATTTTGACTTTGGAATTGAATTGATTTTCAACAATGTTGATAAATTTCATTAGGAGGCTTTTAGTGTCTGACTTGTGTTTCATGAGATAAGTCCAAGTGTATCAAGTCTGATCATCAACAATAGTGAGAAAATATTTAGCGCCAGAAATAGAAAGAATTTTATAACCACCCCAAATTTCAATATGAATTAAATCAAAACACGTTGTAGAATTAATAAAACTAGAAGAAAAAGGAAGCCTTGTCTGTTTGGCTAACGGACAAATCAAGCATGGATCGGTAGCACAAGATGTAATTGTGAAATTAGGAAAACGAAATAATGAAGATACTTTATTCGAGGGGTGTCCAAGACGTTGGTGCGAAAGGGTTGGATTAGATGTCTGGATATGATGGCATGATTCTTTCTTGTTTCGGTCCAGGTAGTAGAGGCCCTCCCGTTCAATTCCTGTCCCAATCGTCTTCCCCGAGCGTAGGTCCTGAATGAAACAAACTTGGCTTAGAAAAATGGTTACACAATATGAATGAGAAGCCAATTTGCTAATAGAAATCAGATTTAATCGAAAATATGGTACACATAACACATTTTCGAGAATTAAGTGAAGAGATAAAACAACTTTGCCTATGTGAGTTACTGGAGCCATGGAACCACTTGGTAATTCCATAGTGTGGTTATGAACGGGTTTTGAATGGGTGAGCAAGCGAGGATTAAAAACCATATGATCGGTACATCCACTGTCCAAAATCCACGTAGCTTTTGTGCCATTAGAAATTAATGGGAAAGCTTTACCTGACAGTTCATCATGAGTGGAGCAATTACCCACTTGATTGGGAGAAGAAGATGTGTTTTTGAACATGTTGAGAATCTGCTGGCACTCATTTGTTGAAAAAGGGAAATTCATCCCCCTCTCATTGGTCAAGTGAAATGTGGCCTGATTTCCTTTCGAAATCGATGTATTAAATTTAGATTCTGCTGCCCTTTTCTTCCTGCAATACTCGATGGAATGCCCCTTCCAACTGCAAAAATCACATTTAAGATGGGCACGACAATTCGTGGTGTTGTGATTGGTTCTATTACACTTAGAGCATTTCTTGTCACCCTTCTCACGATGGAAATTTTTGACTGCAAAAACAGCCGCTTCTGGTTGATTATGGCTTTTCCCTGTCGTAACCTCCAAGTTCTTCTCATGACGAAGAACTAACGAATATGCTTTGTTCACCGTAAGCAATGGATCTTGTAGCAGAACATTGCTTTGAACACCTCCATAGGATTCATTAAGTCCTATAAGGAATTTCATAGTTTTTGTGGTTCTATATATGCAGCCATTTCCGTCACTGATTCACAGGTGCTGGTAATGTGGCTAATTTGTCACGTTCATCCCTTAAGCCCTTCAATTTCGTGAAGTAAGATCCTACAGTCATGTTCTCTTGGACACAATCATGGATCTCATTCTCTACATTAAATAATTGGACGGCGTTTACATGTGAGAATCGTTCCTGCAAATCGAGCCACATCCTTCTAGCATCTTTGCAATTGATAACACTACTGGCAATCTCCTTGGACATAGATCCCAGTAGCCAAGTTTTAACCAAGTTGTTGCAGCGGTTCCATTTCATCAACATACACAAGTAAGGCTAGGAAGCTACCTTGACGACATCGGATGAATAAAGAATAATCAGATCGAGATTGGTGGAAGCCAGCGTATTTGAGTGCAGTGGACAATTTTATAAACCATTGCCTAGAAGCCTGTTTTAAACCATATAGTGATTTGTGAAGTTTGCAAACACGAGTCTCCCCCTTTCGTTCGAAACCAGGAGGTAAGGACATGTATACCTCTTCATCAAGATCTCCGTGCAAAAAGGCATTGTTGACATCTAATTGATGTAAATGCCAACCACGCAAAGCAGCCACAATGAGTCAAGTACGAACAGTAACCATTTTGGCCATGGGAGCAAAGGTCTCCCTATAATCAACCCCTTCAACTTGACTGAAGCCTTTTGCCACCAACCAGGCTTTATGCCGCTCGATTGTCCCATCAGCCCTCAATTTGATTTTATACACCCATTTGCATCCAATGGGACACTTATGAGAGGGCAAAGTGACTAAACTCCAAGTAGCATTTGCTTGCAAAGCTGCTATTTCTTGCCGCATGGCCTCACGCCACTGTGGAGATTGGACAGCTTCTGAAAATCGTTAGGCTCTTTAAGTAATGTGAGTTGTGAGGTAAAAATTCTATGAGCAGGAGAAAAGTTTTCATAAGATAAAAATTGAGATAAAGGGTGATTTGTACCTGAAGACCGGACCACATTCATGGATGACGATGGAGCAGTCCTTGAGGGGAGAGCCGTCTCGATGTGAAAATCCTATAAATAAGTAGGTGGTTTGGTCTGTCGATGTATACGACGAGAGAGAACATTTTGTGGAGAAAAAGGAATTGTGGCCGCCGTGTTTTGTGAGGAAGGAGAGTCTGGGGCAGTTTGGGATGGTAGTGTGTCAAGTGGAATATTGAGTGGATTGGGACTAGTTGGATGAGGAGAATCATGTTTAGATGGAGGTGGTTCCGTGGAAGGAGAGGAAGGCACGAGAGGTGGCATTGGTGGTATGTCAAATGGTAATGTGGATGCATTAGTGAGAGGAGAGAATTGTGATGTGTCGGGATGACTAGAAGGTGCAGCTGGTTGGCAACCATTTTTGAAAGGGAATGTGGTTTCAAAGAAAGAAACATCCCGCGAAACCATGACCTCAAAGACACGATAGCCCTTTTTACCATTAGGATAGCCAAGGAAAATACATTGAGAGGCCCGAGCAACAAACTTTGAAGGGTGTTGTGCATGAGTGGAAATGAAACATAAGCAACCAAATACTCGTAAATGTGAGTAACTTGGAACTTTGTGGAATAATTT
>NC_036243.1:26171203-26192770 GCF_002742605.1 Olea europaea var. sylvestris | reverse complement strand
TGCAATACTCGATGGAATGCCCCTTCCAACTGCAAAAATCACATTTAAGATGGGCACGACAATTCGTGGTGTTGTGATTGGTTCTATTACACTTAGAGCATTTCTTGTCACCCTTCTCACGATGGAAATTTTTGACTGCAAAAACAGCCGCTTCTGGTTGATTATGGCTTTTCCCTGTCGTAACCTCCAAGTTCTTCTCATGACGAAGAACTAACGAATATGCTTTGTTCACCGTAAGCAATGGATCTTGTAGCAGAACATTGCTTTGAACACCTCCATAGGATTCATTAAGTCCTATAAGGAATTTCATAGTTTTTGTGGTTCTATATATGCAGCCATTTCCGTCACTGATTCACAGGTGCTGGTAATGTGGCTAATTTGTCACGTTCATCCCTTAAGCCCTTCAATTTCGTGAAGTAAGATCCTACAGTCATGTTCTCTTGGACACAATCATGGATCTCATTCTCTACATTAAATAATTGGACGGCGTTTACATGTGAGAATCGTTCCTGCAAATCGAGCCACATCCTTCTAGCATCTTTGCAATTGATAACACTACTGGCAATCTCCTTGGACATAGATCCCAGTAGCCAAGTTTTAACCAAGTTGTTGCAGCGGTTCCATTGTTGCAGTTCATCTGCAGCGCTCGCATCAGGCTCCTTGATTGAGCCGTCTACGAACTCGACCTTGTTTTTTACCGTTAAGGCCATAGTCATGGATTGACTCCATGTGCTGTAATTGTCCTCGGCCAATGGTTGTGGCACAAGGATGGCGCCAGGCTGATCGGAATTGTGAAGGTAAAGTTGGTGGTTGGGAAAGTCCCATTTTTTACTCAAGACCGTGCTTCCTACTCTGTCTGCCATGGAAGTCGACTGGAGCTTTAAAACAGAATTCTAGTTCCCAGATTACAAGGTTCTGATACCATGAAAGTTTTCTGTATTTGATTAGAATTTTTGTATTGATTATATTACAAAGGCAAGACACCTATTTATACAAATACTAGCACTTCTTATTCTACTCCTTATTCTATTCCTATAATCAAGTCTAATTTGCACATGTATGGGAAGAAATTATATAGCAATCAATTTACAACATTCAGTAGCATAAATCAAGTTGTGTTTCCTTTAACAGTCAATCTTTTATTGTTTGTGTTGAAAGTGTAGTACGTAATTAATGAGGTAGGAGGCAATTTTTTTAAAAAATAATAAAAATAAATAGGGGATGCAGCCGAAAAGAAATTGCGTACAATTGTAGATAGGAAGATAAGCAGTGAGTTATGTGCTACGCATAGTAAAGGAAAAAAATAATGAGTAGAGAGATACATAAAATTATAGAGAAAATGTATTGATTGAATGATTTCTGTTGAGCGTTTCTTATTTAATTTTTTATATTACAAGAGAAATTAATTGTTGTTATCTCATTGTAGTTAAAGAGAAGGTTATTGTAATTCTTCTACTATAATAAAATCCTCTTATACTTATCCGTAGATATAGCATAAATTGGATAAACTACGTAAATATTTGTATTTATTTATAGTCGCATTTTTCTTTTTTTCAATTACACTTTATTGCTAGCCAATTTTGACCCACATTTTTCCTAACATCAAATCATCTAAAAATATTTTAAGTTCTCTGTGATCCTAATTAAAACCTGGCTCTTTTTGAATTCTAAGCATCGTCCCAAATAGAAAAAATATATCTAAATATGATGTTTCAAAACGTTATTGTCGTTGCCCAGTAATAATACCTACAACTTTATCATAAGCAGTTTTGTTTTTCTTAAAAAGTTTGAGCACTAGTCATGGAGCCAGCCAACCAGGTATAATTCTAATTCTTTGAGCATGTTTGGTAAGGATTTTAATCCAATTAACATAATTTTTTGACCATTATTTCACTATTCCAACTGTCATTTTTTAATTTTTCTCTCACAGCTAGGACCTACTTTATCTCTAACAGTCAAAAAATCAATTAACAAAATCCCTACCAAACAAGCACTTATTCGTTTCGACTTTCCTTTTTCCAAGATACAGCAATCCATTCATTATTTATTGTATAAATAAAGAGCATGTCTTGTCATATCGATATTAGAATTAAAGTATATTATGTTTGTGACAGAAAAGGTGTGTTAAATTTGGGAGATTTTTATAAATGACCTGCCACTATTTATTTTTGATAAAATGTCCATAATACCCTTAATAAAAGGATTTGTCATATTTTGCACAAGATATCCTTAATTTATTGGGATAGTTTAAAATTCCTCTATTTCTTTCATTTCGAGTTTTAATATATAGTTTCATCCTTTGATCTAATAAATTAGCATAATCTGTAATATAATTGTCATGTAATTCACTAAGATTATCGTATTCCTTAGATGAAATATCCATAGTCTCTAGTTGAGCAAAAATATTTCTTATTTTCATTAATAGTTTTTCTAACAGATTATCTAATCCTTTAATTGTATAACCTGACATTATTCAGATAATTCCTTACAAGTTTTATGAATAATAATAACATGTTAGATAAGTTTTTTGCAAATATGAAAAGTAATAATCCCTACGATTCTTTCAAGTTATTAGAAGAATTCTTTCTAAATTTAACAAAGACAATAATTTTACCTTACTTTTGATCTTAAATCTGTATTCTTAGAACCGAGTGACCTTCAGGCTCTGAATCTGCAAATTGCTCCCTCAAACGGCCTCTTGCCTCAATGGGAATTCTGCTATTCAACTTCTTGCCCTCACTGTATCTTTTCTTAGAATTAAGAATAAAGAGTTTAAGTAAAGAAAATTCTCTCTTTATTAAAGTAAGAAAGAAATTATCTTCTACAATCTATCAAGAATCTATGGGATAGGAAGTTTAGAAACTCATATCTTTCTGATATCAAAAGATTGAAATTTTATTTTTATAATGATTTATACAAGATTTCTATTGTATACAAGAGGTTTCCAGAAAAACTGATTTTGAAAGTTTAAGGAAAGAGAATGGTTTCTAATTCGAGATGATCCATTCTTTCCCCAAAGACCTCTATTTATACATGACTCAAACTCACTATTATTGATCTATTACATCATTGCATACATCAGAATTTTGAAAAAAAGGCTCACATGCCTCTCTATTCTTTTCCTCCTGGGGTCTATATTTTCACATGCATTCTTTGCCTTTCCATCAAAGGGGCATCTTTTCCTCTATTATTGCATTTCCATCTTTGGCTCTATATGCAGCTCGTTAGATGCTTTGGTAGTGGTAGGTCCCCTTTTATCTATCTCCATTCATCTTTTATCTTGAAGAATCAATCTTTTAATCTTGTCTTCATGTGGGGCACTCCCTCAATCTACATGATTCTTGGATTGTTGTAGGACTCCCATTGATTTGATAAGTATCAAATTTCTGGATATATTCTTTCAGAATGGTAGATTTTTCTTTTCCATTATTTGTAAGGAGTGTCCATCCTTCGTATTGGTACAAGCATCTGAATTTTTTATCATATAAGTTCTTTGCAATGTTGTAAAGAACTTTCATCCCCAAAACCCTACGGGATTTTATCCATGATTTATTGATTTTAGGCAGTGGTTTATTATTTCGGCCAACTTCAATTTGAAAATCTCGGCCAACATATCCAATTGTAATAATGTGTTCAGTAGGATAGTATATCCTTCCATCAACTTCGGGACTAATTGAATAAAATTTGATATAAATCGACCTTCCTTGGGCAAATTTTGAAACTTCTGCCCTGAATATATCATCAAAATTTTCAATTTCTTTTAAATCTTTTCCTGGATAGATCAAATCCAGAAATCCATAATCTGCTGCCATTTTGACCATGAAAGGGTCTGCATCTTTGGTAATTATTAATCTGGGATAGACATGATCTCCCGATAAAATAAAATAAGATTCATTTTCCTCTAATTCATAAACAATTTTGGCAAATGATCTATATTCTTCTTCTTTTGATGATAAAGGGGTATCATCATCTTCATCAGTTTTGATTCTTATAACTCTTGTATGTTCATCACCATTTTTTATAGTCACCTTCTAGGGGCTTGCTATGTCTCGTTTGATATTGCTGGGTCTACTGCTGCTTCTTGGCTGTGTACCTGTTTGTATTTTTGAGATTGCATCAATTGATATTTCCTGTTTGGTATCTAATGACTCGAATTGTGAAGTAATATCAACAATTCTGTCATTCAATTCTTTGGTATATTTGGAATGAGAATTAGAGATTTCCACCAACAATTTGACATTTTGTTGGATAGATTCTGCCATTTCCTCTAATTGCTCAATTCCAATTTTCATATCTTCATATTCTTACATGAGGAATTTCATTCGTCTGTTGACGTCTATTAATGAATTTTTGATATTATCCATCTCCAAATTCGATGTTTCTGCTTAAAAAATCTGCAAGATAGTTATTTATTCCTTTAATATGAATAATATCAAAATTGTAAAATGATAAATATGCTTGCCATCTGTGTAACATTCTATATTGAGGTTCCATAGGTAACTTATTTCTAATAAGACCTGCAACTTGAGAATTATCAGTTTCAACAATGAATTTTTTAGATAAAAGGAATAATGAAAACTTTTTTATTCCTCTAATAATTGCTAACAATTCTTTTTCATGGGTAGTATAATTTATTTCTGTTTGGTTAAAAGTTCCACTTGAATATCTGCATATTTCATTTAAATCTGTTTTTAATATAGCTGCCCAATATTTATCCGAGGCATCAGTATTGACAATTAAATTATCTTTTTCATCTGGTAATCTTAATTTTGGTAAATTTTTACATTCTTCTTTTAATGCTTTAACAATTTCAGTATGTTATTTATTCCAATCTTTAATATTTGTTTTTCTAAGTAGAATTTGTATCTTATGTCTCTTTTTTGAGAGATTTTCAATAAATCCTTCAGCGTAGTTTAGACATCCTAAAAATTTTTGTATTTGTTCTTTAGATTTTAATTCATCTGGAAAACTTTCTATCTTTTTAGATATATGAGTTTGTAATTTTATTCCTTTTCTATCTACTGATAATCCTAGAAAATCTATTTCTTGTTTCTCAATTATAGATTTCTTTTTAGAAAGTACGATTCCTTCCTTTTTACATTCATTTATAAATTGTAATAAATGATTCCTATATTCTTTTTTATTATTAGAGCATATTAGTATATCATCTATATAAACAATAAGAAAATCACTAAACTTTTTGAATATATTATCCATTTTTCTTTGAAATATTTGAGGTGCATTTTTAAACCAAATGGCATAACTAACCATTCATATTTTTCTTGAGGTGTACTAAAAGTTGTATATTGTATACTATCTTCTTCCATTTTTATTTGCCAAAATCCTGACTTACAATCAAATTTGGAATAATATTGTTTTCGTTTTGCAAGGTTTATTAAGACTTCTTTATTTGGTAAAAAGTAACCATCAAATTTAGTATATTTATTTAATTCCTTATAGTTTATTACCATTCTAACTTTTCCTCTAATCTGCTCAGAATGTTTCATAACCATAAAAGTTGGACTACTATGAGGTCTATTACTGGGTCTAATTAGCTTTTATTCTAATAATTCTTTTATCTGAATTTTAAATTCTTGCATATCCTGTAAGGTATATATCATTGGTCTAATTCTTATTATAACATTTTCTGCTAATTCTATTTTAGCTTTAGGATGATATGGTTTCCAAAATAATAATGGGTTTTCTCCATAAATTTTTTCTAATTGTTCTATGATTTTTCCCATACTTATTTCTATTTCTGTTTTTAGGATCTTTTTATATGATAGTTTTTTAAATTGGTCGTTTTTCCCATCTATCACCATACTGGGCTGGCTGAACTCTGTAAGGTCTAAACTCTCTTGGTATTTTTAATAGATGTGTACAACGTGTTTGTAACATTATCATGTAATTATTTTGTTTATAATATTGAAATTGTTGGATAAAATCATTTCCTAATAATATATCACATTCTAACTTATTATAATTATATACTTTATTTATTATGACTTGTTTACTACCAAGTATTATATTAACTTTTTCAGCACTATCAATTATTTGAGTACTTTCTCCAGTCACTCCTGTTATTTTTATTTTACTATTTTTATTCCATGATTTTATTAAGAAATTTTTAAAAATTGTTATATCACTTCCTGTATCAATTAAAGCACAAGTTGTTATATTCGTTTCTACTATAGTAACTTGTATATATACTGCCAATGGAAAACTAATTTGATTATTCATCCACTTTCTATTCTACATAATGTAGTTTGTCCTTTATGAGTTATATATAATCCTTCTCTTTTTATACTATAATCTTCTAATCCATTTAAGAAACTCATTCCTAATAATATATGAGGTTCAATATCCATACTTTCATCCAAATAACATGGTACTAAAAGATCAATTCCACCTATTTTTATTGGTACTTTTACCTTCAATTCTGTGATATATAGTTGTCCATCAAAATTCCTATATTCATATGGTTCTATCTTGTAAGTCATTAATCATTCATTTTTATTTGCAGCCATATGACATTCACCAGCTCCTATATCTATCAATATATTTGGTCCTTTTATATACCTTCTACCGTTGAAATATTTTCCTTCTATTTTCATATTTCCAATATTTTCACGATGTTTTATTTCTTTTATACCACTAATTTCTCCCAAATACTCCTTTTTATTTGGTAGTTTAAGACTTTTTGATTTCTTTATCAACCTTCTATTATGAAATGTTATTTTATAATCTTCTTCTTCTCTTAACTCTGTTATTTCAGGCTTGTTTTTAGTTATATTAAATTCATATTCTTCTGGAATAAGATTTATTTGTTTGTTTGGTTCCACTATTTTACTAATATCTTTACATTCCTTATAAATTTCTATATATGGTTTATTGGAATAAATATTCCCATAATTAGAATTAGTAAATGTGTATAATGCCCTATATTCCATAGTCATAATTTGATCTCCTGGTTCCATTATATCATTTCTATGTAATTTGAAATGTAATCCTAAAACTTCATTAAAGTTTTTATCTTTCAATGAGACACAATATTTTGGGTAACAAGTAAATATTAACTTTTGATATGCTAAATTTCCTTTTATAGTTCCTAAATGACCATCTTTTCTATTTCCTCAATTTCTCTATTCAGATTCTGATCCATTATCTTCTGAATCTGCTTCACTTATAAATATTTCTTGATTATTATAATTTTCAATATCAGATATTTCACTTAGTTCGTTTTTTATTTCAAAATAATCCTTTTGTAATATTCTCACTTTTTTCTTTGTGCAATCAGGACTTATATGACCTATTTCTCCACAATTCCAACACTTACATTGTTTTTTATCTTTCTTATAAGATTTATTTTTCTATATATTATTTTTCCTTTTATAATATTTCCTTCTAGGTTTTATGTATTTTTTCTTAAAGTTTCTATATTTTTTGAACTTCCTGTTTTTATATTTTCTTTTATTCTTTTTTTCAGAATTACATCCCCATCTTGTAGGTTTTTCCATATCTTCACAACATATACTAGTTAATTTTCTTGATTTTTTCAATATTTGTCTTTGTTGACATATATATGCAAGTCTTTCAAACAAGAATTTTATTCTTGATCCTAGTGTTCTAGGTATTCCTATATTTTCTTTAATATATTTTTCAAATTCTATTTTAAAATATATTCCCCATGAACCTGGTAATTTATTATAATACATATCTTGATATACTTCTTGATTCTCATTACTATAAAATTGAGTATAATAGTATTCCTTGAATTCACAAGTATATTCTTTAATTTTACACATATCACAAATTGTTAGATTAATTAACTTAACTCTTGCATTATCTTTTTCTCGTATTGCTTCTTCTTCATAATTTCTTAACCAATTTTCTCCTAAGAATTCATCTGCAATATATTCTACTAATCTTTCTATTCCTAGTTTATCTGACTTTATTATTTCTGTTTGTACATTTCTTTTTATTAATGATTTTGTATCACTACTAATTCCTTCCCACCAATTTCTGACGTTTCCTTCAAAAGATGCAATTAAAAAAATCTCTCCTCCTATCAGTATTTTCCCATGTATCATCTTTATTATATAAAAAGAATAATATCATTGAGTCTGCCCAAGTTATTAAGGCTTTCTTAGTATCTATTTTGCAATCTAAGTCTAATTTTGTTCCTCCATGGTTAAAAGGTTTATCATAATTATTATATAATTCAAATCTATTACTATATTTATTTCCTTTGGACGGTTGTTTATCTCTTATTTTATCAAAAAATTGCCTATATGGTTTATTATACATTGGAGCATAGCTTTCATCTGGATCTATTGATTCTTGTTTAGAGGTTCCTACGGGATTAGGTTCTCCTCCAGTATTCATTAAAATTTGATATTCATCATCTATATTTTCTAAACTTAAATGATCAAAATTATCTATAAGTAGATCTAATTCTTTATTCATCTTCTTTGTCTTGATTTTCTTCAATTTTTTGTTTACCCAATATTTTTTCTCTAGATTCCTCTTCTTCTATTATTTTAGTTAATATATTTTCTCTAAACTCATCATCCATACTTCCTGTTTCTATTATTATATTTTTTCTTTCAATATGTTTTTTCCCTATTCTGGTTATTTCTTTTTTTATAAATTTTTTATCTACTTTATTATTTTTTTCTTCATTTTCTTTTAATTTTCTGACTTCAAGTTTTAATATATTTATATCATTCCTAGCTTCTTTTGTTTCATTCTTAATTTCTTGTACATCATTAATTAATGT
The DNA here is from genome assembly GCF_002742605.1 of Olea europaea var. sylvestris. NCBI lineage: Eukaryota > Viridiplantae > Streptophyta > Magnoliopsida > Lamiales > Oleaceae > Olea > Olea europaea. The sequence goes on along the minus strand of NC_036243.1, from coordinate 26,183,991 downwards.
TCTTATTAAATGCTTTAATTCTTCCATATGTTCACTGATTGACATTTTATCTATTTTTTGATTGACAATAATAAAATGCTATACACTCAGCATTTTTACATTCTTTTATCATTTTATCATATTTTTGTTTTATAACTTCAGGATTTGTTAGCTCTTTTAATTTTTCATAATACCTTGCTTTTTCTTTATATCTTTCTTGTTTTAATTTTAATATCTGTTTTTCTTGAGTTTTAGTTATTTCTCCAGGTATTAATAATTCATCTAAAATTTTATTATTTATTAATCTTATTCTTTCTAACTTCTTATCTAAAATATTTTTAGTTTTTTCCATTATATTTTTATGATGATTCATATATTTCTCTATGGTATAATTCGTTTTCAAATATTTCTCAAATTCTTTCTTATGTACGTCTATCTTTGATAAATCCTACAATTAATTTATGTAATATTTGTTCCTTTATTTCTCTAGGTAAATTCCTAGTTATATATAATGTTATTATTTTTAATTTATTAGGGATAGGGTTATAAAATATATAACATCCATTTTCTTCAATACATTGATAATAATTATTTATTTTTAAGATTTCCATGATCTCTATGGCTCTGATACCAAAGGACAGGTACTACTATGAGGGAACAAAAATCTAATAATCTAAAAATCTAATAATCATCTAAAATTTTAATATTCCAAAAACTCTTTTATTTTTGTTACTAGGTGTATATAAAGTCTTAAGATAAAAACTAGTTTTTTGTATGCTTGTGGTAATCTATTTTTTATTATCTTTTTCATAAATTTTTAAGTAATTCTTCAAAATCTAGTAATGTTTGGGAATTTATAATATCAATATCTGTTATCATATCTACGTCTGTTCTAAAAGGTATATCATATTTTGAGATATTTTTCTTTCTTTTTTCCAAGTTATCTATTATATCTTATATATCTTTTATGATTATTGATCTTACAATTCCTTTAGCAAAATTTTCTAATAAGTTTTCTTTGAAACATTTTAATATTTCTTGTGATGCATATAATTGTTCTTGATATCCTATCTTATCAATTTCTTTTTCAAACTTAAGTTCTTTTTTATTTTTAACAACCTTTTTTATATTATATGGTCCTCTCTTATATTTGGATTTTTCTATTTTATAATTATTCATTAATAATTCTCACAAATTTTTAGAAAAATTACTTGTTAGATTTTTTAAGGACTTAAATAGAAGATTTTTATTAGATAAAGGGTTGTTTTTTAATATTTGTTAAAGGGTGTTTTAGGTAGTTCAAAATGTTTACAAAAGTCAAAGGTCATTTTCGAAAATCCTTTTTTTATTTGGGTCAATTTCATGTATTTCCCGTTAAATTTGTAGTTCTAGGATGCAAGTTGCACATATTATATATTCTACGTTAATTAAAATAGCCAAGATTCCTATACATCTACTGTTTTACAAAAAGATGATTCAATTTTCTAGGATGCAAGTTGCACATATTATACGTTAATTAAAATAACCAAGATTCCTATACATCCAGTGTTTTACAAAAAGATGCTTCAATTTTCTTAAAGACCACTTCAATAGTTCAATACTATGATCATAACCTATAATTCAACTACAACAAAATATATTTTATGCCAAATGTAGATCTATTAATTACACCAGTTTTATTTCTTCACAAATTCTACTCAAGATTAGAGCATTAGATCTTACTTTGACCACAATTTTAACGGGACATAAATTTTACTCTGTTACACCTCAAAGTTGTGGGGAAGTCACATAAGCATCACCTAGGAAGTGAAAGCCGTGTAGAGCTCGCAATATCTGCCACGTGGAGGTCTTGCGTGCATTCCACATGCTTCACCTATAAATAGCGAACTTGTATGACCCATGAACTTTATCTCTAGCACTATCAAGTCATCTCATATGATCTTCGCACGAGTGATTAAAATCAAGCCTCGTTGTTTGATTGAAACTCGAAACAGCATATGATTTCATTGACAAGTAATGGTAAATATGAATAAAGAATATCGTGCCATGAGGATTAAGATTTTAGCTTAATTTTTGATAAATTAGAACTTAAAGAAACACACATAATAAATGATTGGTCTAAGATAACTACGATTCTAACTAAATTATACTACGTCTTTTAACTAATTGTAAATGAAAGTTCAAAGTAAAGAAATCAATTAACACAAATTTGCTAGAAATTCGACTTCGATTATAAATCTCAAATTCATGGTTTTAATCTAATTTATGCTTAAATTGACAATCAATAATTTTAAGTTATCTAATAATGTTTTTTCGAGTATAGGTAAACATATTTTCACCTAAGACTTGAAGTAAATTTATCTTGAATTCGAATATATAAAATTACATTCAACGACGAGATAATTTAATTGGATTGCAAAAAGTATAGAAAATTATTTGTAATGCCTATAGTACTTTATTTTAATAAGATTGTCTTAATTTTATTAAATTAAATTTTTAACTTTGGTAATATAATTGAATGTACATTACTACGCGAAATTAATGACATGAATTTAATTTTACTTGACTATTGTACACAGGATCTTAATCTGAGCGGGTAATGGATTTCGATACTAGATTGAAGTTCTTTGAGGTATCAATGGGTGAGATCAAATTATTGATCAATTTATATCTAGATATTGTCATACAATTAAGTAAAGTAACGGAGAACATATATTCGAAATGTGATATCCGTAATCTATTAATAGGTTATACGATGATGACATTAAAGGATATTCTAGTGGACCATTAAATCAGAGCTCGCTAATTTAATATTGGTTGTTGAATTAATAGTGTGATGCAATCGCATGGGGCGGTCATATGGAAAATCGAATTTGAAAATATTTATGTATATTTGAAAATGGGATTTTGGTCATTTATATTGTTTAGAATATACAAAATGATCTAGGGATAATACATAAGAATAATAAGTCAGATGACGTAATTATTATTTAAATATAGCTTCAGTAATTTCGATTGGACTAAAGTGTTTTTCACTTTTTTAGTGGAATAAAATGGAAATAATGAATTATTTCAATTGATCAAGAGTTGACCGGATCAAGATTTCCTTAGTTGGGGGAAGAATCCTCATGAATCGGATTTTTTGAGGAATGTATCGAAATTTAGTTTAATTGAGTTCGATTATGACCCTTTGATGACTTCAAAATAAGAACGGAAATAAATTGTAATTTGTTATTGATTGTAGTAGAATTAATTAATTAATTGGATAAAGACGTGTTTTGAGTCTCATAAATGTGTCATTTGGGTATCGAAAAAGTTTGATTTGAATTAGAACTGGAAATTAGAGTTCTTTTAGGTTATGTGGTGTTTCCATAACCAAACTAAAAGGAAGAGTTCTTTTAGGATCATGTCCATAATATATATGTAATTAGGATTTTCTAGTCTACATTTATGGGTGATTTATTGAAGATGAAAGTAAAATAAATAAATAAATGTATCTTCTCTCTATAGTTCAATATGGTATTAGAGTTAAAATAGTTCAAACGAACAATTGAATTCGCCTAAAGCTCAAAAGAGACACCAGAATCCAAGGTTGAAGTTCTAAAGTGAGCAACTATCTTTCCAGGCATATCTTTCCCAGGTTGACCTTATAAGCTTGGACTAGTATGAGTACAACATGCTTAGTCCTTGTTTGGTGGTCATTATTTGGTTAAAACAATGTTTTGAATAGTGATTTTTAAGAGAATATGTGGTTAAAAAGTAGAAAAAATTGAGTTTACGTGTAGATTATTTTATTATGTGAATGTGTGGTTAAAAATAATTATATATAAAAGCGTTTTCAAATAATCGTTGTCAAATAGGATTTTGATTATTGATTGTTCTCTATGATGGTTTATGTGCTTGAATAACTCTTGGTTTATTGTGTAATTGCTTTGTTGTTAGTGAATATTTATGCTTATCTCTTTTACGATGCATTGTGTTCGAGCGAAATTCGCAACTGTACGAAATCATTGACAAGTACTAGATTTGATGGAGAATAAATTTCAATTCAAGTTTACTATTTTTGTATTGAATTTGAATTATGTGAAACTAAAGAGATTTGATTTTTGATTATTCTAAATTATGCTAAGAAATATATAAAAAGTGTGTTTATATCAAATTATGGATGATTATATTGGATTTAGAGTTTACCTATTTCTATCAACTTAAATTCTCAATTATCTAATTTTGTTCCATTCATGCATTCTTGACAATCGATAAAATTAAGATATTTAACTTTCTCTTCCAATACAAATTAATTCTATTCAATTCACACCCAAGTTTATTGTGTGAATTTGAATGATTAAAACACATTAAATTTCAGATTATTTATATAATTACATATGTAATATTGTTATTACTAATATCTATTGCCCGAATGTTAACATTGGCTCGTTCCAAACTTATTGTAAGTCTCACAACACTACAATAAGTAGCTAATAAATAATGCAATGAAATACAAAATTAATCAAGAAACATGCGAAAACCAAAATTGCTAGTCTTGAATTAAAATAAGTGAACAACAGCGTTCATTTTCATCCAATATAAAAACAGATATAGTCTCGCATGATTTTATATAAATTACAAAAAGAATAATAAAAAATATCACTCGAATCATGAAATAATGCAAAAGATATTGATCTTCAAGTCTAAGGTTGAAATCTTTAATTTTTTGATATAATTGACTTTCAATTCTTGCTAGGGTCTGATGTTTTCTCTCAAAACGTAGCAATTTTACCTCTTGTTCTTGATGAACTTGATAATATAATTGTGTATTAATATGTTCGAAAAAGCTCCCCCAATGTTTTGTCCAAGTTTGATACTTCCAAGAGTAAAATATCAGGTAAAAATTGCGTCCAATTTGGAGTCCTAAAGAGTTTTAATCAAAAAAGGAAAAGTGACTCGTCGATGAAATTTTTTCTCGTGATCCGCAATGCCTTTACTTCCCCGCATGCATGTCCTTGATCCGTTAGGCTCTCAGTTAATTTTTAAATGAGCATCGACTTTATTCTGTCCACGCTACATACACTACAAAAAAATAATCGATTTAGCAAGCAAAAAATGTTGGTGTATAAATTGAATATTTGTTGCAAAAGTAATTTAGCGACAATAAGATGTTTGTTGCGGGCATTGTCTCACTATATGAGTCAAGAAATCTATTCTACAACAATTTTTGCTCATTCATCACATTAATAAACTTGCAACACTATTTGCTTGACGCACAAAAAGTTAGCTTGTCACGATGATAATTTCAATAGAATTTTTTCGAGAAAAGTATTTGTTGAGAATATTATTTTAAAGGTGTAACTTTTCTTACATATTCTATTTTGTAAAATCACATGCTTTTAATGATATATTTTTAATAACATATCATATTTGCCATGAAATATGATATATAATATGTTTGATAGGTCACAAAATATATTTTAAGATATTTAACATTTGTAGTATAATTTATTATGTAACAAGTGATGTTTGTAATTAGATTTATTTCACAACACAGATAAGCTTGCTGCGTCATCATTTGTGCGTCAATGTATGACTATTGCCTAATTTATTACTTAATTACTCATATAAGTCACATATTTTACTTTCAACTTACAAAATTATTATTTAAATTATTTTGTGACAATGAATATTTATTTATATATTTTATGCCAAACTTAGATCTATTAATTACACTAGTTTCATTTCTTCAAAAATACTACTCGAGATTAGACATGTATTAGATCATGCTTTGACCACAATTTTGATGAGACATAAATTTAAATCTATTACACCTCAAACTTGTGGGAAAGTCACATAAGTGTCACCTAGGAAGCGAAGCCATGTAGGGTTTGTAACATTTGCCATGTTGAGGTCTTGTGTGCTTTCCACGTGCTTCACCAAGAAACAACAAACTTGTAAGACCCATGAACTTTATCTCGAGTACTGTCACATCATCTCATATGATCTTCGCAAAATTGACAACCTAGAAACAACAAACTTGTAAGACCCATGAACTTTATCTTGAGTACTGTCACATCATCTCATATGATCTTCGCAAGAGTGATAATCATAATCAAGCCTCATTGTATTATTGAAACCCCACAACCATAAATGTTCGTTGACAAGTAATAGTAAATATGAGGAAAGAATATCCTGCCATGAGGATTAAGATTTTAGCTTAATTTCGATAAATTAAAATGCAAACAAACACACATAATAATTGATTGGTCTTAGATAACTATGATGCTAAGTAAATTATACTACGTCTTTTAATTAATTGCAAACGAAAGTTTGAAGAAAAGAAATCAATTAAGACAAATGTGCTAGGAATTCGACTCCCTGTTAATATCTATTATAATTTTCAGATTCTCAATTTTAATCTAGCTTATGCTTAAATTAATTATCACTAATTCTAAGTTATCTACTAACCTCTTTCGAGTATAGTTAAATATATTTTCACATAAGACTTGAAATAATCCTATCCCAAAATCAAATATATAAAATTACATTCAACAAAAATATTATTTAATTGGAATGCGTAAAGTATAAACAATTATTTCTAATGCCTATAAGACTTTATTTCGATAAGATTGTCTTAATTTAATTTATTAAAGTTCGTACTTTGGTAATAAGATTAAGCGTACATTACCACATGAAATTTGAATTGTGAAATTAATCACATGAATTTAGCCCTTGTTTGGTGGGAACTAAAATTAGTTTTTTAGTAAATTTTGATAAAAGTTGATAAAATATATGGTTGAAAAATTGTGGACCCATAAAATATATGGTTAAAATTAATTATTGACTTTGACTTAAATTAAAATTTTAATTTAATTTGTACCAAATAGGGGCTTAATTTCACTCGACTGTTGTATGTAGGATCTTAATTCTGAGTGGATAATGAACTTTGATTATTAACTTGAAATTTTTTGAGGTATCAATGGTGAGATCAAATCATTGGTCAATATCTCGATGTCTTGAAAATTAAGTGAAATGACGGGACACAAATTCACGATATGGTATTTGTAACCTATTTAATAAGCACAATGATGACATCAAAGGATTTTTTAGTGGATGGTTAAATCCGAACTCAGTAATTTGATATGCAATCACATGGGGCTTTCACATGAAAAATGAGATTTGAGAATATTTATGTATGTTTGACAAAGAAAAGTTAGGTCATTTAGGCTATCTCTAGCAATGCATCAAAATTTGCACCATTTTGTATCAAACCAAAATTGTTCTCCAACCATTACACCAAAACTTACACCAAATAAACAGTGCTTTATTATTTTATTCATTCTTTCTATTTTTGTCAATGTATTTATTTTAAAAAATTATTTATTTATTTTATAACTATATAAATTACTAAATCATTATTTCGTTAAATTAACAAATATATTGATTACTAAATTATTCACGTGTTTTATATATTATGTTAAATTGACAAAAATAATTGATTATATTATTAATTTATGATAAACAATTACGTTAAATTTACAAAAATAATAAACTTTAATAATATAAACTTTACGTTAAATTAAACTTTAAACATAAACTATAGGAATTAAACTTTAAACTTTATGAATTAAACTTTACATTAAATTAACAATTACGTTAATTATTATTGATTATATTATTAAAAATAATAAACTTTAATAATATATTTAATAGTGTAATTAATTATTATTATCATCATCATTATTATTATCATTATCATTATTATTATCATTATAGAACGAAAATGACACAAATACTTTTAACCATTATCTTTGAAAAGTGAAAAATAAGGGCAAAAAGGACATTGCACCATTTTCTGCAAAAAATCGTGTAATGAACAGTGGTGAAACACTATTTACTTTGCACCATTTTGGTGATTCACTTTGCACCATTTTGCACCAAAATGGTGTAAAGTTTGGTGTTGCATTAGAGTAACTTTGTTGCGATGATGTTAGCATTGGAGTTGCCCTTACATTGTTCCGATATGACATGGTCTACGCGGTAATATGTAAGTCAGATGATGTAATTATTGTTTAAATCTAGCTTCATAATTTCAATTAGACTATGATTGTTATTTTATTCTTTTAGTGGAATAAAACGTATTTAATGAATTATTTCGATTGATTAAGAATTGATCGAGTTAAGATTAATTTATTGAAGTTTAGTTTAAGTGAGTCTGATTATGTCCCTTCGATAGCTTCAAACAAGGCAGGAATAAATTACAAGAATTATAATTTATTATTACTTAGTAGAATTAATTAATCGATTGGATATTGGAGAGGTGTTACGTGTGTCACACATATGCCATTCGGATATGGAAAAAGTATGATTTGACATAGAGCTGAACGGTAGAATTCTTTTAGGTTGTGTGGTGTTTTCATTAAAGAAGAACAAATGATAAAGAAGGACAGATGTTCTGCTGTAAGAAAAATACTTCGTGTATTACAATTGTTTGGCTTTTGTACACAAATTGCAATGAGGGCAGCAAGCTATATATATACATAAACCAAAAAAGCTATACTAGGAAGCCTATTAATAGTGAATCAATATACAAGAAATAGCAGCAAATTTATAGCAACCGTGTCCATGATTTGTGGCTGTAGATTGGTTGATTATCCATGATTTTAGAGATGAGATTAAGAGTCCATGATTTGCTCCTGTAGATTGGTAGTCTGACCAAGATTATAGGGCTAAGATCAAGGATCCTTTTCACGCCCCCGCAAGACGGTGCTTCCATCGGCAACACCGATCTTAGTGCGAAGCTCTTGAAAGCGAGTCTTTGAAAGAGCCTTCGTCATGTAATTCATCCACAATACATTTGATACTGTGGAGATAGTCAGTAATGGGTTTGTCACCACGTTGCATGAGCGTAAGTGCCTCTTTAAGTTGCATGACGTGTGTTCATGACTTGTTGGCATACAAGCGAGAAAGCTTGTCCCAAGCGTCATGGGAGGTTTTTGCCGAAGCAATAAGAAGAGCAATTTGTTCCTAAACAGAAGCCAAGATGACATTCAAGAGAAGTTGATCCTATCTAAACCAACGAGTATAGGCAGCAACATCATTTGCTGAAGTGGTTTTGGTGGGTACAGCTGGACATGGGAGGGTTCCATCAAGATACCCCATAACTGTTTTCGTGTGCTCCAGGATATAGGATTGTTGCCAAGGTAAATGATGTAGGCTGAAGTGGAAGTTCGGCATCCATATTGCCTGCCCAATCAGCATCGGAGTATGCAGTGAGACGAAGACCTTTAGTTTTGCGAAGTCGTAGTGTAAGAAAAATACTTTGTGTATTACAATTGTTTGGCTTTTGTACACAAATTGCAATGAGGGCAGCAAACTATATATATACATAAACCAAAAAAGCTATACTAGGATGCCTATTAATAGTGAATCAATATCCAAGGAATAACAGCAAATTTATAGCAACCGTGTCCATGATTTGTGGCTGTAGACTGGTTGATTATCCATGATTTTAAAGATGAGATTAAGAGTCCATGATTTGCTCCTGTAGATTGGTAGTCTGACCAAGATTATAGGGCTAAGATCAAGGATCCTTTTCATCCATATCCAAACTAAAAGGAAGTGTTCTTTTTATCATGTCCATATTATAAATAGAAACTTATATTGAGGTTCAATTGATGTTAATTTTTTGGTTGTTCTCAGACATAAACTCTCAATAGTTTTGAGTTTTCAAAGAACATTGGAAAATAGTTTGTTTGAAGGTATAATCAAGAAAATGAAAGCAAAAAAATATTAGTTATCTACAAGTGTAAATAGGATTTTCTATTCTACATTTACGAGTGATTTGCTGAAGATGAAAGACGTAAAATAAATAAATAAATGTATCGTCTTTTTAGTTCAACATGGTATTAGAGTTCAAATAGTTCAAACGAGTAACTACATTTGTCTAAAGCTCAAAAGAGCCACCAGATTCCAAGGTTGAAGTTCTAAAATGAGCAACTATCTTGTGGAGCAACTAAACTCTTTCCAAGGTTGACCTTATAAGCTCGGAACGGTATCATTATAACCCGGTTGCTCATTTTGATTATTGATAGTTCTTCATGAGGGTTTATGTGCTTGAGTTGTTGGAAAAAATTCCAACTTTGGGGCCACACATGTACATTTATTAGAATGTGTGGTGCTATTTTAAAGTAAATATAGTCGATAAAGTGATCCATTGGATTTAATTTTGGACTAATGGGTATTAAATTTTATGGGATTAAAGTGTAGAGACCAGAAGGTGTTATTTTGAATTGATGAGGGGCCGATTTGAAATAACTTAAAGTTAATAACTGCCAATAGCAGTTATTTTAAAAGTGGTTATGGTCCCCAATTTGAACGTGATTTTCTTTAGAAAATATCTCTGCATCCCCATCAACAGAGACTTTGAAGAAAACCAAAAGGAAGGAGAATCACGTATCAATTGGAAGATCAAAACCCAATTAAAGCAGTAATATTCATGGATCAAGGTATGTTTCCGCACTTTTTGTTGTCTCTTTGATTTCAACATGGAATTTTTGACAAATGATAAAGAAGGACAGATGTTCTGCTGTAAGAAAAATACTGTGTATTACAGTTGTTTGGCTTTTGTACACAAATTGCAATGAGGGCAGCAAGCTATATATATACATAAACCAAAAAAGCTATACTAGGAAGCCTATTAATAGTGAATCAATATACAAGGAATAGCAGCAAATTTATAGCAACCGTGTCCATGATTTGCTCCTATAGATTGGTTGATTATCCATGATTTTAGAGATGAGATTAACAGTCCATGATTTGCTCCTGTAGATTGGTAGTCTGACCAAGATTATAGGGCTAAGATCAAGGATCCTTTTCACGCCCCCGCAAGACGGTGCTTCCATCGGCAACACCGATCTTGGTGCGAAGCTCTTGAAAGCGAGTCTTTGAAAGAGCCTTCGTCATGAGATCCGCAAGTTGATCACGGGTAGATATATGAGATACATTGAGCAGGCCTTTGTTAACATAGTCCCGAACAAAATGAATATCAATGGCAATATGCTTCATGCGGGAATGTTGAATCGGATTTAAGTTGAGCTGAGTGGCACCAATATTGTCACAGTATAATTTTGGTATAGCAGGGAGAGTCACCTGTAGTTCTTGAAAGAGGGAAGTAAGCCATGCTATTTCCGAAGCAGTAGTCGCAAGAGCACGATATTCAGCTTCGGTGGAGGAGCGCGCAACAGCACGCTGTTTTCGTGTGCTCCAGGATATAGGATTGTTGCCAAGATAAATGATGTAGGCTGAAGTGGAAGTTCGGTCATCCATATTGCCTGCCCAATCAGCATCAGAGTATGCAGTGAGATGAAGACCTTTAGTTTTGCGAAGCCGTAGACCATGATAAAGAGTCGCTTTGAGGTATCGCAATAACCGTTTAGCTGCTGTCCAATGTGTCACCGTTGGTCTATGCATAAATTGAGCAAGGCGAGAAATCGGGAAAGCAATGTCAGGTCTCGTAAGAGATAGATATTGAAGTGAACCAATAATTCGACGATACTCCGTGCAATCAACAGAGGTTGTGCCATCATCCAGGCGGAGAACATCAGAGGTAGACATTGGGGGTCAAAATCTCTTTCGTATTGTCAAGGCCTGTTTTAGAGAGTAATTCCCTAATATACTTATGCTGAGATAAAAATATACCGTCTGTGGTGGGGATAACTTCAACACCCAAAAAGAAACTTAATGGGCCAAGATCTTTGAGAGAAAAGGCCTTGCCCAAAGAAGTGACAACCTGCTGGATAAAAGTGCTGGAATTTCCTGTGAGAATGAGATCATCCACATAAATGAGAAAATATGCAGTTAGATCATCCATATGATATATAAATAAGGAGGGGTCGGCTTTAGATTGAGAAAACCCCATTTTTGTGAGACAATCACTTAATGCATGATACCAAGCCCGTGGGGCTTGTTTGAGTCCATAGAGAGAGCGATGAAGCTTGCATATATGATGAGGTGCATTGAGGTCAACAAAACCAGCTGGTTGTGCCATGTAAACTTCCTCAGTCAAAGTGCCCTGGAGAAATGCATTGTTGACATCTAGTTGATGAAGAGGCCAACCCCTAGACACGGCAAGAGTAAGTATCGCGCAGATTGTAGCTGGTTTGACTATAGGAGAAAAAGTTTCTTTATAATCCAAGCCAGGTCGTTGGTGGAACCCTTTAGCCACTAATCTGGGCTTATAACGATCAATATTGCCATCTGGTTTTCGCTTGATGCGATACACCCATTTGCAACCAATGGGATTATGATGAGGAAGTTTCTCGACAAGGGTCCAAGTTCCATGTTTCAATAGGGAAGTGAATTCCTCACTCATAGCCTGGCGCCAAAGAGGATCCTTCATGGCCTGTGATACACAAGTGGGCTCAAGAGCAGGTGGCAGTGAATGTTTAGACACTTGGCATATCTGCTTGGGTCGGTAGATATTATTCATGGCTCGTGTAATCATGCCATGAGTACGGACCGGTGCAGCAGGTTCTGATGGGCCAGATGTAGCACTTAGGTTACTATCCAGAGAAGTGGCTAATGTAGTCTGCGAAGGACTCGGATCCAAGGGCTGCTGCTGAGAGTGATGTGAACGAGTTGGGTTTGAGCAGGACTCAACAACAGGATTAGAGGATAGGTTGGGCATATCTATTGGAATAATAGATAGGTGAGGCGAGACCACAGTGGGTGGACTCATGTGGATAGGCTCAGAATGTGGCTTTAGGCAGAGAGAGGGAAATTCATTTTCGTTGAATTGTACATGGCGGGAAAGATAAAGT
>NC_036243.1:26099440-26168838 GCF_002742605.1 Olea europaea var. sylvestris | reverse complement strand
TTGTTGGAAAAAATTCCAACTTTGGGGCCACACATGTACATTTATTAGAATGTGTGGTGCTATTTTAAAGTAAATATAGTCGATAAAGTGATCCATTGGATTTAATTTTGGACTAATGGGTATTAAATTTTATGGGATTAAAGTGTAGAGACCAGAAGGTGTTATTTTGAATTGATGAGGGGCCGATTTGAAATAACTTAAAGTTAATAACTGCCAATAGCAGTTATTTTAAAAGTGGTTATGGTCCCCAATTTGAACGTGATTTTCTTTGGAAAATATCTCTGCATCCCCATCAACAGAGACTTTGAAGAAAACCAAAAGGAAGGAGAATCACGTATCAATTGGAAGATCAAAACCCAATTAAAGCAGTAATATTCATGGATCAAGGTATGTTTCCGCACTTTTTGTTGTCTCTTTGATTTCAACATGGAATTTATGATTTTATGGAAGGATTTTATGAATATGGTTCCTTTCAAATTTATGCAACATGAGTAACTAACGCTTGATTTATTTTGTAATTGCTTTGATGTTAGTGAACATTTATGCTTATCTTTTTCACGAAGCACTGTGCCATGAGATGTGCACGAAGCTAAATTTGGTTAAGGTTTAAACTTTTCCATTTTTACATATTCTTGAATTGTAAGTTATGTTTGTAGCTTGGAATCTGAAGCCTGGATTCAATGATAAACTCTCCACGTATATCAGTTGTCAATACGAGGTTTCAACCTGGTGCTGGAACTTGGAAGCTGGGGATACTTTTTTCTTGGGTTTGTTTAATGTCTATTCATACAACCTCAGTCTGGATTTTCGCCAATTTTCCAGCTTTGTACGTGATATATTTATCGGAACTCCTGTAATTTTATGTTGTTAACTTATTATTTGTTTGTCTTTGTGATTCTGATGAGCTTCTGTGCTTGAATTTGACAGTCACATGTTTATCTGGCATTTTATTCTGTGGAAGGGACAAACTTGGTTGTTTGCCCTGTTCTGAGGTTTATGGATTATCATTTGAAGTAAATCTGATTAGGATTCTAGTTTTTCTGGCAATTCCGAATTGTTACAATGTGTTCGATTGGATTTGCAAATGAGGGCTTTTTGGGAGGACAGAAGCATCTTGTCAAGACGATCAGGAGGAGAAGAAATGTCGTGCTCTTGAATGGAAAAATAGAATGATATATTCTTCTTTATTTAGATGTTTATTGAACAAAAGTGAAGGCAACACAAGTTTATTGAACAAAAGTGAAGGCAACACAAGCGTAACGAAATGGAAACAATATTTCGACCATTTATTCCTTCTTATTTATGGTAGCAAAAAAAAATTGAACTTGCATAAAGAGGAGACATTTATCCCATGGTTATGCGTTCAACAAGAATCAAGGAACAAGAATGTAGACCTAGCAGCTCTACGAAAAATAGAAAAAGTGTTATTGCACTTCACTTGATCGACAGTTGACTGGAAGAGAACTTAGGTTAGCCATGACGACATTAAAGAGCGAGTTGCTCTTCTAGGTGGGTAGGTGTGTGTCGCCACTTGACTAGGCACGAAGAGACACCCTTGGGCTAGGAAGTCCCATATATGCAAGCCGAGGTGACATTCGTATTTTCGGGCTTGGTCGTGGAGATGGGATGGGCACACAACTCTTCGGCTGGCCTGGTGTTGTTTTAGGCGATAAATTTACTCTTTCTAGTGCCTCAGACTGAAGCTCCATTGGGTAGTCTCGAACACATCCGATGCGGGGCCCGACTCCACTAGTCCACTTGCAAGATAAAGTCTTGGGAAGGTCAAGTTTGGGTGCTTCTATATTAGCTGTGTTGATTGATGTACTGCCAGCACGTGGTGCCTTGAGTGCATTATTGTCTGGTCCCTCAACTTTGATGGCATCTTCCTTAAATGAGGTTCTGTCATCATCTATTGCACACCTCTGTGGAAAAAAGTGGAAAACATCAAATATTGTTTTAACATAGTGTTGAAACAAACTATACAACATGGGATAAAGCTAACTATACCTACATCTGAGGTGGGTACTTAATTAAATACATGCCTTGATGTTTATGTATTTTGCTATATTCTATGAATTATAGCCAGAAGGGTTAGTGGAATACCTTAACATTTGTTAAATCTACATGATTCTCCTCAAGAAACATGATGAATTCCTTGAAATTATCTTCGGTTGGAAGATAGTGGCCGCTGTATGGCCATATTGCCTGAAGAAAACAAGAACCAATAAGCACATACACAAAATATAGACGAACAACTAAAAAGAATCGAATAAATTTAACATAGATGTCCATAAGTTGTACCTCTAGAATACCATGATGAGCAACTAATCTACCAGCAGCTGTTGTAGCTGCACCAGAGAGAAAACTGGAGTGCTGAAAAACACCTTTTCTCTTTTGTGCTACATACAGAGTTCTTGATGTACTTAGGACAAAAATCCATTTTGAGCCTTCAGCTGTATTCAAGAGAAACCCACTTTGTTTGTATGCTAATTTCCCTTCATCTACGATCACTTCATACTTTTCCCTCTGTTTCTGTGAGGTAAAAGGTTGGAATAGAACATTTTTAGACAGGCAAATGCTTCACATTACTAATAAATCGTTGAACAATTCAATCTAAGCGGGATGGTCATTAGGAAAAATGGCTTCACTATAAAGAAGAATAAACCTATGAAAGATTACTTTCGTGATCTCATGCCTCTCACTAGAATGGCTTCATAAATAATCATTCATTATATATGTTAGAACACATGGGTGACTTGGGCATATTTGAGTTAGCTTCTGCTTTCTGTAGAAGATCTACATAAAGAAGGTGTCTTGGACAGCTTTCTCTAAAAATTATCTTAATCAGACGAAGTACTTTCAGAAAATTATCCAAATATGCCCTAAAATCAGCTTCTTAATGCAGTTTTCGGTCTTTTAGAAGTCATGCCATACACGTCCTTATTGTTTTTAAATCAAAACACACTTATTCACAATCCAGAAAATGAGTACATAGTATAATCAGACAGCACGATCCATCAGAAGCAAGCGAAATACACATTAATCATGGGATTAGGACAGACAAGTTTAGGAAAAAAATTAGTGATATAAAGCTTACTGGTGCAAGATATTCAATGCATTGACGATGCAGATTGACTCTGGGGCAACGTTCAAGATTTATTTCTTTACCATCACCGACATCCAACCTTCAAGGCAAAGATAAGGCAAAAAACATAAGGTCCAAATAGGAAGCAGTTTCATGTGGATGTGGTGCTTCTATAAGAAAAAGGTATTACCAATAGAAGAACGGTTGAAAACTTTTGCTCTCCGACCATACGTCATAGTAGAAGTGTAAGTTGTGTCCATAGCGATGACGAGGGTCAATCTGTCAGAAAAAGACGAGTAACTCTCAGATGATCGTTACAGTTATGTGGTCGATGGTGCAGCAAATTGGCTATAGGTACACAGGTGACAAGGGGTGCTAGCCCGGCCAGCCGACCCAACAAGTCTTATGTGTAAGTTGATCTTTCTTGGATCTCAGAACGGTGTGAACATAGTAATATGGTAGCAAACAAATTTAAGGAAAGTTTAAGGCTTACAGCTTCAAGCCAATGTTGCAGTGCTAATTTCTGAGCTTTCTCATCCTTGGATAAACCTTTGCCAACCTATGAGAAGCAAGCATTTCTTGGGTCAATTCTGAGACTATACTTTTTTATATAGAATGGTATTTGTACTTGGACATCAGATTAAGTCCAGAGCATACCTTAGCAGCCCTCGTCCTTGCACGAGCCCACCGGGACACGGCAGTTTCGTGTTCAACTTTGTTGAAGAACGATATCGAGCTCTGTTTCAGAGCTGCAGAATCCAAGGTTTTCCACCTACAACATAGAATGAAATGAGAAATGCACATAAAAGGATATAGACTAAAACATGAAAAAAGTTATTATGGCACACACCAAAGCTCTTCAACAACAACTGCACAATCTGCAAGGTTCCTTCTCGTCCGGTAACTCTTGTAAACTTTCTGAAGCGTCGTGGCAGCAGAATTCAGCTCGTTAACAGGTCTCGGGGAAGAAAACACGAAGGGTTCTTGAACAGGAAATGGAATCTCGGGTTTCGACTTCTTAACTTCTGAATAATCTGAGGTTTCATTCTCGTTGTCTACAACCAATTCTTTCAGTGGAACATGTGTTTTTAGCATTTCTTTTTCAGATTTTTGGGGTTTCTCCATATCTTTATTCTTGAAGCTGTGTGATTTCATCAAGATTAGTTCTCCTTCTTTGCTTCCAAAGCTTATTGATCTGGCAATAAATGTTTCTACAGTGTCTGTCAAATCATAAAACCGATGACCCAAAATTTCATTCCATGCTGATGAAAGTAGTGAAAAAGAAAGCCCCATTCGTTATCACCAGCAGGAACTTCAAGTTCTTGATTCCAGATGAACAAAATCCTGCAAACAAAAATTCATGACACATTACGATTGTTTCAATAAAAATACCCAGTATTTCATTATACACTGGTACACCTTCGATGTGTGATACCTCTCTTAAACACCGATCAACATACCTTAAGAATTCTTTCTATACGTACGGATATTAGGTCCGCTCTTGGGGATGTTGAATATAACCAGCAACTCTTAACACAAACTAAATACATAGCTAGGAACACTGGGATATTTACATATATAGAGAAGTTGTCCCGTTGAATTATGAAAATTCAAAGTCTTGGTGGTAAAAGATGTGTAAAAAGACAAATGTGGAAAAGAAAATCCAGACAATTGTGAACCTTCAATGAAGTTCAAAGGAAGGATTGATGAAGCATCAATTTTTACTATTTTTCTAAAAAAAAAAAAAAAGGCACTTAAAAATTATATATTTGTCAACTAAAGGCTCCTTGGTTTGCAGAATTTTTTTGGGTCTTCTTGAACCAATTCTGCTACTTTTCTTGGGATTTTGAGTCCTATTTGGCTTTTCTTTCCTTCTCTTAGACCTGTTAGATTTTTTATTTTTTTTTAAATTAATTTTTTATAAAATTTGATGAAATATGTGGTCAAAAAATTGATAAAAATTGTGATCATATAATGATTTTGATAAAAAAAAAAAAATTAGCAAATTTTTATAAAAATAAATAAAAGTAATGAATCTTATAAAACATGTAGTTGAATTAATTAATTAATTAATTAATTAGGCTGCTTTTGATTGATCATTTTCTCTAAATAGAGTGATAGGGACGATTCTACGTATCCACTTGGACAAATTTTATTGAAGGCCACTTAAGTTACATGTTTGTTTTATATTCCAACTTCAATTTATTTTAATTTGATCACCTAACTTGTATTTTTTTATTTCAATTTGATACATTTGATTTTTTTATTATGAACACTAAAGAAGCCGTGACCAGAGTGTTGATAATATGTGTGTGTGCGCGAGTGTGTGTAATTTAAAGAGCATTGATGTTTAATTTATGTTAAGTATCGGTGTTCATTAAATCATCTTTCTATATATCTAATGTTATAATTGTAGAATTTTTTTTTAAAGAAAACGTTGATAGATAACACGTGGTGGGAATTAATTGGAAGATGGATAGAGGGAAAAAAAGCAATCCAATCATCTGTGGCCTCATCAGCATCTATAAAGATTCTGTTAAAAATTCCCCGTACTCATGACTTTTTCCTATATATATAGTTTAAAAAATAGTAGGTGGATGATGAATTTCGGTGGCAAAGTTACGAATTCTGTCATTCTTGATAAGGAATATTAAATATAGATAGAATGGTAAAAAAATTTAAGTTTACAGATCAAATTAAAACAAACAGAAGTTAAATGATGAACATGAAACAAATCTGTAAATTTTGTGACTTCAAGTGATATTTCCCCCGTCCATTTACATCAACTTACCTAAGAAAAAGGTTGTACATGTAACTGTTTCGTATACACTAAATAGTCTGCATTTATAAGTTATTAATTTGCATTAATTGTTCACACTTTCAGGAACCCACTGGGTCTCAATTTGATTTTTGTATAGAGATTTGCGACATGAACACTCCAGTGTACAACCCCTTCACATGTGCTACACTGGAGTATATACAATTGGAATTTCCCTTTTGTATATTAAGTAGTGGAGTCAGGATTTAGATGTGGTACGGATTTAACATAGCTACTAAAAAATTTTCTATCAAAAAATTTTAGTGGTGGCTAGAACTTCATTGGCCAACCTCCCTCCACCATGGCGTGACCCAAAGGTCTTAACTTATTAAAAAAAATAATAATAAATAAAATAAAATAAATAAATAAATCCTCTATTACAAAGGTGGTTCAGGTTGTGTATAAAGGTTCTTATACTAGAGGATTTTGATACCTACTTCTGTACACTGTGGGGCTTTCGATCGTATACGGGAGTGCTTATCCTTTGTGGACAGTTTATGTGCATATGACTAAATTATCAAATTATCAGCAATCTATATGTCTCCATTAACCAAATTCATGTTTATGATATACTCACTCCCACTTAGTGTAAACATGATTCGATTTGAACGATTTGTAATAAATTTTTAAACAAGCCAAACCCCTTTTTTTGGGTTTGGTTCGTTTAAAATCACGATTTAAGAAAGAAAAAAATATCAAATAAGTCATAAATGTTAGTATAAAATTTTACGTTAAAATATAAATAGAATCGTTAAATATATTACAAACCAAAGTTCTATAATTCCAATTATTATAATGCAGCAACATTGTAAAAATATTTTATACTCTTGATCGATACTAATTAGCACAACATCTGCAATTGGAAAACGCAATTTATTCTCTTCATAAAGATAAGAATATAATATATGAATTTATTGATTATAGTTAAATGATATGAAACAACTAATCAAAGAAAATGAATGAAAAGATCAAATACGATAATATTTTCTATAACATTTTGTAAATCATGCGATACTTCTACCTCATCTAAATATTGACGAATCACTATATATTCTCATTACTATGTAACCAATTTTTATGGTATATCACCGTCCCAACCATATTTATACTCAATGAGCTTCTAAAGAATAAAAAATTTAACCACTAATAAAGAATGCATACTCAAAAATAATTGTAGATATTTGAATAGTTAACAAATTTTTAGCAATTTATTAGTTGATACTGTACTTATTTGCTTTCATTGTCCATCAAAATAATGTCAAAAAATCCATTGATCAAATCTTCCAAATGACTACTTAAGTAATCTACCAAATCATTATGGTAATTAACAGTAAAATCTAGAAATTAAGTTAAAATGTAAATAATTAAATTGAGTGACCTGACTACAAGTTAAAATATTCAAAGTGTTGAACAACTACGAGTATTGTTTGACTCGTTCATTTTAGCTAATATAACTCGGTTTTTGACCCATCTTGCGACTTGCGCTGTGTCTAGTATGGTGGTCCAAACCTACCTTTAAAACAAGAATTCCAAACATATTCCTTTCGAATGACAATTTTCTCGCTTCTAGTAAAGAATTTATCAACTGGTGTACGGTACTCAAATTATTTATTATTTTTTCACTTTGTATTAAAGTCCTTTATTAGGCTTTCAAAGAAAAGAATACCTTTATTAGAATGATAGGAGAGACTTAACAGTTATACAAAGCATTTAAATATCCAGCGTAAGATAGCTTACAAAAGTCCGATGCTTAAATTCGTGATGAACTTATCATATGAATACTGCATGAAATAGATAAATTCGATTGAAAATCCTAAAGATCGTTACAAGACAGTTCGACATGTGTTAGTTTTAGTTATATCTAATACATGTACAAAATTAGAGCTCTGCCTTCCAAAACAGGGGGAAGCTCAAATTACTGTTATTTATGTAATTACCTTTTTCGTTTTGGAAGCCCAATTTAGGAGAGATACTTCAGTAGGATCGTCTTGTAAGAGAGGACCACTTCGGTGGGTGGTCCACCACACACCCCCGAGGTGTGTGGGCCACTGTCGAGGTGGTGCCTTGACATTGGACGTCGCATCGCCACGAAGTATTTCTTCCAATTCAGGCCGCTAACAAAAACTATATATTTGCCACTCACCTCATATCTCCACATTATCCAACACGTTCTCAGCAGGGGCGGACCCAACCTTTCTAGGTTGTGGGATCAAAAACTAATGTGTAATTTTTCAAAATAATATAATATTAATAAAAATAAATTAATACGCATTTTGACACCTTGAAAATATCTTATAATTATACCATTATCAATAGTATTAAATGAATTTTGCTACATGTATAATTTTGTTTACCATATCATTTTTAGATGTTGAGTTAATGGTGAATAAATCAAATTAGATGTAAGAAGTAAATGAATTGAAATTAAATGAAATTTAATTATAACGAAAAAAATAATTTGAAAGTAATTCAAATTACATTTAATGCGTAACGATTTTAGAATTTTTGACGTCATCTTCCATGTAAAATTTTCTAATAAAATGATGTAAATTATATTGAAAAGTTTATCGCACAAAATTAATAAACGTTAATGAAATATTGAGTTTTAAAAGAAGAAACGAGTTAAATGTCTTTTCTAGAACGTACGTTTGACACATGTTTAACTATTTTCAATATTCGTTTAGATCATTCAATATGACTATTACATAGTTCTCGAAATAAGCTTCTAGATGACGCATGCAATTTGTGGATTCAGATAATATACGATCATTGGCAAGTTTTAAAAGTTACCATATTATCGAACTGTTCGAAATACTAATTTGGAGCGGCTTATTTTGATACATCATAACTTTTGCTACGGTTGATTATTTCGCAGGCCATTAGGAATCGAAAAATTAGGTTATGAGCACTTCGAAATGATATTAAGAATGTAATGTTTCAACTTCATTTGACATGTATTGAAGTAGATCATAAAACGGTTAAAACAATTTTTTTCTTAAAAAAAAAAAAAACCAAAATTTTGTGGGGTCATTTGACCCCATGTGGGTCCACCCGTGGTTCTCCGCAGCATCGCATGCAAGAATTGCCCTCTCTCTCTCTCTTTCGGTAACAAAGGTTACAAAGCCATATCTTTGTGTCTCTTCTTCACTCACAGATATCTTAGTTACTAATTTCTGTATGTACATGATCCTTTTATTGCTTCAATATTCTTTTCCCGTTTGAATGATGAGATGTGTTTGGATGTTTGGATCTAGATCCGATATAGGTTTTCAATCTTGGTTCTGAATATTTGAGGTTTTAAAAACATGAACGGAAATAGATAGTTAATATTGACATTTGTTTTATCAAGTTGTTTAATTCTTTATTTGATTGCATTTTTTTTAATTTTTTTAATTTTTTGTATTTTTTATTATTCAATGTTTTAACAATGGAAATGCATAGAGATTGTTTCTTGCTTCGGATTTAGACTGCAAATTTATAGCTTAAGTTTCTATGTTGAATTATGGGTTGGTTTAAAAAAGTAATGATTCGATCGTGAATTATGGAGGTTTATAAACGTGCTTGTTTGGTCTTGATCTAAAGATTGAAAGAGATCTACTTTTGTTATGTTTTATTTGAACTTGTTCTGGTTCTGGTGTCAATATGAAAGATTTGATGGGAAAAGCGTTAATGAAACGTGTTATGCAAACATGGCTTCATGCTAGTAGTGCTCTTCTCGAAATGATGGCATTCCATCTTCGATCTCCCACCACGACTCAAAAATACCATGTCGAAAACTTGTATGAAGGCCCACTTGACGATGCACATGCTAGTGCAATTAGTAAGGATGGCAATTGGGCCAAGCAGTTTGTTGACTCACCCATTCGACTCATGAAAACGGGGCTCGTCGAGGCCACTCGGCTCACATAGAAGGCAAGCCGCTCGTAGCTCGTCACTTAACGAGCTATGAGCATGGCTCGTGGCTCGTCTCCTTAAGTAACCAAAACGGTCACTTTTTTGAAAAAGTGACCGTTCCCCTTTTCAGTGACCAAACGGTCACTGAATTTTTATTTATTTATTTATTTTTCTTCTTCCTCCACTTCTATAAATAGTCCCCACGAACTCCAATATTTTCTCTATCTCAAAACTTAATTCTCATTTCTCAATTCTCTATCTATCAAGTTTTAAGTTTCAACTCTCTTGTGCAAAATATGCAATATTCATTTTTTTTTTTTTGCATTTTATTTAGTTTCAATTTCAATTAATCCAATTCTTATTTCTCACTACATTTATTGAAATTTCGTCCAATTCTCGTTTCTCACTACGCCCCCGTTTGGCCTCGCTTTAAAACTTTTCAATTTAATTTAATTTTATCTCTCTCCTTCTTTCAACCACATAATCTTCAATAAAATAATATTAAACTCAAATCGAAAACTTTTAAACCACACAATTTTCAAAAAAACACTATTCTCCCTATTATAAATTCAAATAATGGGGACTAAATAGGGGCTAAATTTATACTTTTACTAGTTCTTATATTTGGATTTCATCACAAACAATCAAACAAATGGATTATCGCTCATTTGTTGAGAGCTTGTTCGATACGAGATGTGGGCCACATGGTGAATCACCTAGGACGCCGCAAAGTCAATTTTCAAATGAATTTGTCGGTCTAAATGACGTACTCATACCTGACGATGTTCACATTCACGATCATGGAAGTCACAATCCAATTGATTTGAATAATATTAACGTTCCTGAAGCGGAACATGAAGACGAAGAACCCGAATTAAACATCCCAGATGCAAGGAAAAAGTGAAAGGGGAAAAACAAGCAAAATGTTGGGATCACTTTAAGTTGATTTCAATGAGAAAAGTTGTCGGTGGCCTCCCAGAATCTATTGCCGACAAAGATTGGTGTGACAAAAAGGAATTAGTATCATCCATCTCAACCACCACTACAAAGCATGTGCGACCAGACATGGGCTTCTTCCAGCCGGTCAAACACAATTGCAATTTGGCAGTCCAAGCGCCGGTTCTACAACTTCACCTCTACCCACGTGGGTGTATTCGGAAGAGAAATCTCGAATCGAAATGATGAAATTTGTTGCCGCTACTGAGTTGCCTCCGGCTATTGTCGATAACCAACACTTCGTATTCGACGTGAAAGAATATCTGCAATCAAGGTACGTTGCGGTAAGTTGAAACGCTCCTCATACCGATAAAATACAATATTTTAATGATTCAAAACAACAATTAATTATAAATTTACAACAATATGAAGGTATTATATCCTTAATTTCTGATATATGGGAAAAGATTAAAAAAAAAAAGCTTATATAAATGTAACTGCACACTATATAGACCCACTTTGGTGCATGCATAAAAAAATTATTTGTTTTAGAATTATTGAGTATCCTTACAATGCTATTAATATATATATAATGTTATTATCAATATTGTTAGAGAATATAATCGCGAGAATAAAATTTGATTTTTTACTTTCGACAATACTAGTGTTAATAATGTAGTCGTCGATAAATTGTTAGGGTACTTCAACCTGATTTTAGTGGATATTTATTTCATATTTGTTGTGTGTGTCATATTTTAAATTTAATTTTGCAAGATGGCTTAAAACATATAAATAATGAATTTCAAAGGATTAGAAATGCACTAATATATATTACTATTTTCCTTAGTAGAAAACAAGCTTTTGAAGAATTCTGTGCTGAATTAGGGGTGACGACTGCTAAAACATTTGGTAGCGATGTAGGTCAAAAATGGAACTCTACTTGATTGCTATTAAAATCTTATGAAGGTTTCAAACATTTAATAATTGATTTTTGTAACAATAGATACGTTAGAAGCGATGACGATGCTACGTTGAATGAATTTGATTGGGTTTTAGCTTTGAAAGTTAAATTTTTTTGACGTCTTTTTATGAGACTACAAAGATTTTATCGGGCATTTATTATCCTACAAACCGTATAGTGCTTGAACGCCTTTATATAATTGTAAGAACATTTCATAAATATAAAAATGATCTTGATTTTAGTGAAATTATAATTGTTATGGAATTAAAGTTTAGAAAATATTGGGAAGACCTACCTATGTTATTTCCTTTAACATGCGTAATAGACCCTCGATATAATTTATCGGGAACTAAATACGTAATTGATCAAATCAACAAAGTCTTAACGTTTGATGCACCTATCATCTATAGGAATTTAGAGCAAACATTATGTGCAATGTATGAATTATATGCGGAACGAATGGGTGAGAATGTCAGTCGGGTACCCTCTGCACCTACTCCTTCGGGTGAAATTGAAGAAGATGATGTCGAAATAATGAATTTATTTCAAGGCATTAATATATATAGATATGATGCAATTGCAATGTGTTCATCTAGTGTCATATCGTCTACATCTGCATCTCATCAAACATCGATCGCAATTCAAAATGCGATGCTGCTGAATTAATGGATTACTTCAATCGGAATATGTCAATAGACAAAACAATTAAAAAAATTCAGAAGAAGTAATTGAATTCTAGCAAAAGTATGAAAGACGTTAGCTAGTTGTTTCTACAATTGAAAAAATTTGTTGACACTTTCGATTAGCACTTTTGCTTTTGAGTCTGCTTTCAGTGCAGGTAAAAATATTTTGACCGATATTAGGAGTCAGCTGAAATAAGATGTTTTGAAAGCGTTAATGTGTGTTAAGGATTAACAGGACGCTCATTTTTGACTACAAGATAAATAAGTCGAAATTGCATATCATCAGGTAAGTGATATTTGATTTAATTATATTAATCAAAATTTCTTTTTTTTTAAATCGTTACATTTAATTTTCTTTAAAAATTTGTACACGTTACAACAAGTTGTTCGTGTACAAATTTTAACTTCACCTACTTAAAATTGATGTAACTGGTTCCAAGCCAGGATAAAGGAGGAGGGTTTACATTTTATTTATTTTAAAAAGAAATCGAAAAAAATAAATTTTTGTATATGTATTTAAAAAAAATTCGTCTTCATTACATAAATATTTAACATTTTATAGAAAATATTACTATATGATAGAAATAAAAAAATTGTCTTCATTAAATTATTTTTTTAAAAATGAATTTATATTCATTTGTTTTTTTTTTGTATAAAAAAAAGGACGAACTTGTGAGCCAAAGCTCGGCTCGGCCCATGACCCAAAATGAACGAGTGGAGCTCAAGCTCAACAAGCCACGAGCTCGGCTCACCACGAATGCGAGCCGAGCTCGTGCGTGTACGGGCCGAGCCGAGCATCCCTAGCAATTAGGAACTGCGATCTTGACAGTCATCTTATGCTCTATGTGTCCAAGATGATTCCAGCATCTGATTGTTAGTTTTATTTTAGCCCTTCGAGTAAATTTATTTTTACTCGTGACATTTTGAAACAAAAATAATAATTTATTTTTCCAATAAATTGTTTATATTAATTGAGCTTGCATTTTGTTTATGGATATACTTGATATTATAAATCAAGTGTTTAAGTTGTTGAACACGGAAAGATTTGATTTATAATTCGATCTAAAGTTTATTTTCCACAATCGATAAATAAAGACGAACACTTTATTTTGATAGGATTGTCTCAATTTTATTTAAAGTTGATCTTGACTTTAGCAATAAAATTGATTGTACATTTTGGAATGTATGGGACTGGACCACGTGAAATTAATTTATGGAATTGATCACTTGAATTTAGTTTCACTTGACTATTGTACGTTATACTTTAATCCTGAGCAAATAATGAACTTTGATTACTAACTTGAAGTTTATTAAGGTATCAATAAGTGAGATTAAATTGTTTATCAAAATCTCGATGCCTTGGGAATTAAAGAGAAATAATTTGAGAACATATATTCGCAATATGGAATCCGTAACCTATATAATAGGCATGATCATGACCTCAATGGATTTTCTAATGAACAGTTAAATCTGAGCTTAGTAATTCGACATGATTTTTAAATTAATATTGTGATGTGATCACATGGAAATGTCAAATAGAAAATGGGATTGAGGATTTAATGTATATTTGGAAAAGGGTCATTTTGGTCATTTCACCCAATTCCAAATATTCAACGTGCTTAACGGGGGTAATAAGTAAGAGCAATTTGTCACAGGATGTAATTACTGTAGATTCAATAATTTCAATTAAATTAAGAGTGCAATCACGTTCTTTTAGTGGAATAGAACTTGATTAATAAATTAATCAAACTGATCAAGAGTTGACCGAATCAAGATTAATTTATTGGAGCTTAATCTAATTGGGTCCGTTTGGTCCCACTTTAAAAATAAGAACCAAAATAAATTATAAAGAGTTATAATTTATTAACTGTAGAAATATTTATAAATTAATTAAACCAGAACGTGTCTTGCATGTGCCAAGCATGTGACATTTAGATATGGAGGTTATGATTTGGATAAGTACAAAAACGAATCTTTTTTGTTTAGGACATTTATCCAATCAAAAGATAGAGTTCTCTTGGGATTGAAAGTCTTGTGAATCAAATCCATATATGTAGACACATACATTCTCATTTGGGTTTAATAAAAAAAAATAGATGCAAAATAAAAATTATTGTGCCCACACACAAAGAAAAAATCCCTACAGTTTCTTTTGAGTTCTTGAAGAGTACTGGAGAAGGCCAAAAAGTTTGAAGGAGAATCAAGAAGATCAAATAAGGAGGCTTTAAGGAGGGATCAAGGAAATCAAAGATCAAGGGATTATTATTTTTAATCTTGTTTTTATTTTATTTTATTTTTTATTATTTTTTTTGGGGTAAAGCATGCTACATGGGTAACTTCTAAAACACTTATGTGTTATTTATGTTCCAAATTATTTAGTTCTTGTTTGTACACAATTTAATAAAATCTGTTGTATTTTCCCAACACTGATAATGGTCGATTCTTTGCTTTTGGTCATGTGTTCTCTGGGAAGGTCTCAACTAGTTTGAAGGTTAGAATAATGGGACCCAACTACGTCCCTGGTGAGAAAAGGACTTGTACATCAAGAGTGTTCAGAGGACTATCATTTGGATGGGCAAGAAACAGGAAACTGTGGAGGATGTACCGTGCGGGAATACAGTAGCTATTGTTGGTCTTGATCAATATATTACTAAGAATGCAACACTAACCAATGAGAAGGAAGTTGATGCTCATCCAATTAGAGCAATGAAATTCTCTGTTTCACCCATTGCGCGTGTTGTTGTTCAGTGCAAGGTTACATCTGACCTCCTCTAGCTTGTTGAGGGTATGAAACGTTTGGCCAAATCCGATCCTATAGTTGTTTGTTCAGTAGAGGAGTCGGGCGAGCATATTGCTGGTTCTGGATTAACTTCATCTTGAGATCTGCTTGAAGGATTTGCGGGATGATGTCATGAGTGGTGTTCGCGAAATTATTTCTTTCGATTTAAAACTACCGCAAGTGTACGGTTCGTTAATAAGGAATAAAGTGGATTAAATGAGTCCAAATATGGTCCTACAGAGATTGATTAGTTCGATTTTACCTATCGTCGTCTTAACCGAAACAATAGAAATTCTTGATATTTTCGCTAACTAAATTATGATTTAATAACCTACTTATAAATATAAAACCTAAATTAACTAGATTAAATGCGTGATTATAATTAAATGCAAGTTTTATAAATATTTGATAACGAAATGTGTACTAGGATCCCGAATCCCCTTATATCAATCCCCTTTAATCCGAATTTTATAAAATTGACAACATGATTCAATTATGAAGACCAATACTCCTAATTTGTTTAACAATCTCTTTCAAGTGGAATTAAACCTAATTTCACATGCGATCCGACTATATTTCTATGACGGATGCGAACATATAAAAATGCATTAAAGATTTATGAATACTTAAAGATCACATAAAGTATAGCGGTATATTTCTATCCCCTATCAAACTTTACGACAATTAACATAATTTCTAACTTATTTTCCATCTCTCGAGGGTAAAACAAGCCACAAAGCTCATACAACTATTGCGCACATAATTGTAGAGAAAATAAAATCCATGCCAATCATTCAATAGTTAAAAACATGTTTTAACGTCAAATTAATAAAATTCAAGATTAAGGGTTCATAATATAAGGTTCATCGCAAATCCTAACACATGAAAATCTAGTCTAACATAATGGGAAATAAAGAAAAACAATAATTAAATCCAAAGAAGAACATCACCCAATTGATTCTTGAAGTGAAATCTTGAATCTTGAAGTGGGTTGCCTTGTTCTTCCTCTCCAAATCCACCAAAATTGTGTATATTCTCCCCTTCTTATGTTTCAAGGTAGTTTGGTATTTATTGGGGACGGAATTAGGTCAAGGAAGTCGTCCAAAACCTTATTAAATTGTGTTTGAGTCGAATAAGGAAACTTGAGATTTCGTCACATTTTTATACCATGCAACCGCATAGTATAAAGCCATGCTACCACATGGTTCAGAAGTTTCAGCCCAGATTTTTCCCTGTATTGCCTTGTGCGACCGCAAGGAATTATAACCATGCGACCGCATGGTTATAGAAATTTTTCCGTCGGATAGCTTTCAATATTTTGATCATATCTTCCTCTCCCTATATCCGATTGAGATGATTTAAAATGCGTTGGAAAGAGAACTCACAAATCTACATTTTGATAGAAATAGGCTTCCTCAAATTCTGATGTTTACTATGCCAAAAATGGATCTCAAGTAGAGACTAAAAATCACGAGCATAGCTTTTTCACCTGAAAGTTGATACTTGATAATACTTCGACCATGTTTCACCTCTTGACTCATTTTCTCATCCGATTGACCTCTAGCACTCTTGAATCTTCATTCCATTTCCCATCTCATCTATGGATTATTTGTAACTTGGTCCCCAAGCTTTCAGTTTGATTCATTTTGGTCCTTTTTGCTTGTCTTTTCTCCTGAATTTCACTATGTTCATCGGTGTTCCCTACAATTCACAAATGTAACGAAATTAAGTCACAATTCAATCATTTTGTTTGTAACATAAATAAGTGTGCAAAAACACACTTATCAAACCCCCAAACTGAACTATTGTTTGTCCTCAAACAAAATAGTGACTTAATTCTGAAAAAACAAGGCTTAATGCCCTACTGTGGCTCAAGATTGTACTATGTATTTGACTTTATGAAAATTTATTAGTGCAAAAATGACATCAACCTTTACCTATTAAATGCATACTTGATGTGTGTGTGTGTGAATTCATGGCAACATATTAGGTTCATAATGAATTTGAGTCCCAACCCCAAGTGGTCAAATGTATCCTTACTCGCTCGAGAGATACACAACCCCCTCAAATTTATTCTTTTCACTCAATTATCCCGGGATTGTGTTTTAAGATTAGAAATTTACATAGCTACAGTCCTCACCCTCTCGTAGTTTGGATTAATCTCACTATCACAAGTTTACATTTCAACTAGTGAAGGCTCTCCCAAATTTGATTGCTTCGACACTCAAGATTAAAATAGGTTACTTGCTTCGCCTCAAAGGTATAGTTTCCTCAACCAAATGTCTAAGGGCTTTTTATCATGTTCTTGTCTCTCTTTTGTTTTTCTCACTTTCCAATTTTTTTTTAATATATCATCTTCTCATTTGCTTTCTATATAACCCCTTTAGCGAGCTTTAGGCCGATAACTCCCAAACCAATTGGCTTTAGGGCACTAGGTTTTAAACCCTTGTAGGCTTATTCACTCGAGTTATAAAGGCTCGATCAGATGACTTTTTATTAACCTCTTTCCATCTTGCTTTTTATATGACCCTTTTAGTGAGCTTTAGGCCGATGACTCTCAAGCCAGTTGATCTTAGGGCACCAGATTTTGAAATATCCTTACATGCTTACTTGCTTGAGTCATAAAGGCATGAAAAGAAGTGTCTTATTCTTACAATTTTATTTTATGCCCTTATTGTTCTAGACATTTAGTTTCCAAAACCAACCCCTAATTTAAGATTTTCACCTAATCTTTACCTCACTAGTCTAGGCAATCCACACAATAAAATTCATGCACGGAGCCCCTGCTCATCTCAATGCTCCCCTATAATAGCGCAACCATCACGAAACTGTCTTAAGGTAGTTTACGGGTTAATTCATAGAGGGTTATCATTTTTTCCTACTTTATACTCAAAATTCAGTCATTCATCTAACATGTCAAGCATGAATGACGTGTATAAAGAATCTCAAGTATTACATCAACAAGTATTAGTTAATCTATTCAACACCATATCCACATTTTGTAATTTATACCAGTCCAATAATCACATCATAGCCGGCAAGGCTATCAAACCTACACAAGCATACAAGAATGGAAATACAGCACACTGAATAAAATGCAAAGAATTTTTTTTAAATCCTCGATAGGCAAACGAATTGCAATAATTAAACATAGTTATTGATGAATATAGTCAAAATGACGAAATTATGTTTGTGTCCAAGATTATGTCACCCACCCCAAACTTAGATATTACATTGTCCTTAATGTGAAGATGAAATAAAAGTGTAAACAGATATAATTGAAGGACAATAATAAACTTAAGTGCAAGATGGAGTACGAGTACTCCCCTAATCAAGATGGAGGTGGTTAATGAAAATTGGGACCAGCAGTATCGTCTCTTGGTGGTGGAGCTGTAACGTTCTTTTTTATGGCATCTGTAAAAGTGTAAAGTATGCATATTAGTCCACCTGGTGTAAACAAATGCAACTGGGGCAAGAAATAACTTACGTAGTGCACAAATCCCCCAAACTTGCTTCAATGTGTACATTGTTGGTGTGCAGAGTGCATAATTTATGTCTCAACAAAGGGTTCATATCACAAAAATGTGAATTACCAACGAAACATCGCTCAAAACACGCACTTTGTTCAATTTGATACATGACTGACTAAAATAGGACTTCAACCTCATGACTCATGCTCGGTGCATTGGAACTCGTGTGGACCATGCCTAGACTCCATGTGATAGGGATGTATGATCAATGACCTAAAACTATTGATAATGCAAAAAAAAAAAAATGAAAAAGTCCTAAACTATTGCAAAACGAAGTAAATGAACGGATAGAAACGTTGGGTTGCCTCCCAACCAGCGCTATTTTATAGTCGATAGCTCAACTTTTGGTAAAGGTATGTTATGGCACTTTAAAATATGGCTTGGGAGGTCCTGCATAGTTTGCTCAATATGGTCTTGTTCCGCACTGCAGTTATCTTCCGAATTGCATCCCTATCTTTCTTCAAGTGGTTTGTCCTTCTCTCCTCACCTGTATGGAATCCCACATTGAATGCCTTAATCTCCTTTGAATCAATAAGAACGGATGGAGAGTGTACTATACAGGCCTCATGAATGTTTGGTTGTTTCTTCAACTCAAAATTATAGGGGATTCCTATGTTAAGCACTTCAATTTGGAAACAGCTTTTAGGCTCGTTGGGGTATTTCATTGCCTTGAAAACATTAAAAGAGACTTGTTCCTCCCCTAGCCTCAGAGTTAATTTTCCTTACTGCACATCTATGAGGGCTCTTGCAGTAGCCAAAAATGGTCGTCCCAATATGATAGGCACGTCATTGTCTTCTTCCATATCCAAAATCAAGAAGTTTGTTGGGAATATGAGTTTATCCACTTTGACCAATACATCTTCAATAATCCCTCGTGGATGTGTAAGTGATCGATCAGCTAGCTGTAGAGTTACTGTGGTTGCCTTAGGCTCTCCCAATCCTAGTTTCTTGAAAATAGAGAATGGCATCAAGTTAATACTCGCGCCGAGATCACACAATGCTTTATCAAAATAAAAATCACCAATTGTGCAAGGGACAGTGAAACTCCCTGTATCTTTCAGTTTTGGTGGGAGCTTTTTCTGGATTCTGGCACTGCATTCCTCCGTAAGCATTACTGTCTCATGGTCCTCCAGCTTGCGTTTGTTTGATATAATATCTTTGAGAAACTTCGCGTAGCTAGGCATCTGGAATAGTGCATCGGCTAGTGGAATGTTGATATGGAGCTTTTTGAAGACTTCTAGGAATTTTTTGTACTGTTGTTCCAATTTTTACTTCTTCAGCCACTGTGTAAAAGGAATCGGAGGCTCGTAGGGGTTGACTGTGACTTTGGCCTTATCCTGTGACTTTTCTGAATTTTCCTTTGAAGTTGATTCCTTTGCAACAGTCTCTTCTTCAGCAGGAAGATGTCTCTCCAATCACACCCCGTCTCTTAACATGGATTTTAGGCAATTGTACTCCACTTCGAGTTGTAATGGCCTTGGCTTGCTCTTTGGGATTGATTTCTGTGTTACTCGGCAAGTTACCTGGCGTTCTGCCAGTCAATGCTATGGCCAATTGTCCCATTTGAGTTTTCAAATTTTTGATCACTGCATTTTGATTTTGAAGTGTAGCTTCAGTTTTCTCCATGAATTTTCCTATGACATCTTCCAATTGATGCCTCTTCTCTTGTTATTGAAATTGTCCCTGTGGCCTATTTTGATTTTGGTTGCTTTAAGAGAAGTTGGGATGTTTCATCCAATTGGGATTGAATGTTTCTCCATATTGATTGTGTTGTTGGCATTGTCCCCACTGTGCATAGTCTGCTTGCTCAGTTCCTTGTATGAGTATTGGGCATTCCGATGTTTTATGCTCAGCTCTACATTCCTCACAATTGCTCTTCTTAGCTTGTGCTACTTGTGATATGCTTTCCATCTTGTGATACAGAGAGTCGATTTTTGCAGATATTGCTGAATAAGTATCCACCTCGTAGACACCCAGAGTTTTCCTTGGAATCGCCCTCTCTGAAGATTACATGGCTAATGTGGTAGCCATTCTATCAAATAATTCCAATGCCCTATCAACTATTCGAGTGGATATTTAGCCATCTGACGCTGAATCCACTATGCTCTTGTGGTATGGAAGTAACCCTGTGTAGAAGAATCGGATTTGGGTCTTTTTATCAAACCCATGTTGAGGGCACTTCCGAAGCATGTTTTTGAATCTGTTCCAAGCTTCATCAAATGATTCAGTTTCTCCTTGACTGAATACTGATATGTCATATCTCAGCTTCGCTATCTTGGCTTGGGAGAAAAACTTTGTGCAGAATTTGTGTGCCAACTCGTTCTATGTAGTGATACTTGCAACCGGAAGTGAATCCAACCATTCAAGTGCTCTGTCGTAGCGTATGTGGAAAAAACCCTAGCCTAATAGTGTTGTCCGAAATTCCTTTGGTATCTGAAATGTTGACATATATCCAAAAATCGAGATATGTGTGTATGTGGATTCTTCTCGGCTTTGCCATGAAACTGATGTCCATTTTGAAATAGCTGTATCACATTGGTCTTTAACTAAAAATTTGGCTGTCCAAACGGTGGATACACTATGCTAGATTGACTTTGAATTACTTGAGGAGTCAAGAAATCTCCCAGAATCTCATTTCCTTCGTCCACTGCCTCTCTTTTATTAGCTTGAATAATGGAATTGTTTAGCTTGTTAGCCATTTGTACTTGTGCTTCTCGGTAATCTCTTTGTAGTCGATGAAAGGTGCGCTCGATTTCAGGATCAGTTGGAATCGATTCTCCTCCAGTTGATCGTGACATGCAAATCTGAGAAACAAAACTAGTACGAGCACTGAAATTCAAACAATTTAAATAACTAAAACACAAATAACGGATAATAACCTAAAATAAAAATAAAAATAAAATTGTACTAGTTAAATAAAAATTGAAGTTCGAATTAGTGCCTCGAGAAATAAAATTAACTAAACTCAATCCCCGGTAACGACGCCAAAAACTTGTTCGCGAAATTATTTCTTTCGATTTAAAACTACCGTAAGTGTACGGTTCATTAACAAGTAATAAAGTGGATTAAATGAGTCCGAATATCGTCCCACAGAGATTGATTAGTTCGATTTTACCTATCGTCTAACCGAAACAATAGAAATTCTTGATATTTTCGCTAACTAAATTATGATTTAATAACCTACTTATAAATATAAAGCCTAAATTAACTAGATTAAATACGTGATTATAACTAAATGCAAATTTTACAAATATATGATAACGAAATGCGTACTAGGATCTCGTATCCCCTTATATCAATCCCCTTTAATCCGAATTTTATAAAATTGACAACACAATTTAATTATGAAGACCAATATTCCTAATTTGTTTAACAATCTCTCTCGAGTAGAATTAAACCTAGTTTCACATGTGACCCGACTATATTTCTATGACGGATGCGAACATATAAAAATGCATTAAAGATTTATGAATACTTAAAGATCACATAAAGCATAGCGGTATATTTCTATCCCCTATCGAACTTTACGACAATTAACATAATGTCTAACTTAATTTCCATCTCTCGAGGGTAAAACAAGCCACAAAGCTCATACAATTATTGCGCACATAATTGTGCAGAAAATAAAATCCATGTCAATTATTCAATAATTAAAAACATGTTTTAACGTCAAATTAATAAAATTCAAGATTAAGGGTTCATAATATAAGGTTCATTGCAAATCCTAGCACATAAAAATCTAGCCTAACACAATGGGAAATAAAGAAAAACAAGAATTAAAACCAAGGAA
This sequence comes from Olea europaea var. sylvestris, assembly GCF_002742605.1. Taxonomy (NCBI): domain Eukaryota; kingdom Viridiplantae; phylum Streptophyta; class Magnoliopsida; order Lamiales; family Oleaceae; genus Olea; species Olea europaea. The sequence continues at coordinate 26,146,362 of NC_036243.1, read as the reverse complement.
GAACATCACCCAATTGATTCTTAAAGTGAAATCTTGAATCTTGAAGTGGGTTGCCTTGTTCTTCCTCTCCAAATCCTCCAAAATTGTGTATATTCTCCCCTTCTTATGTTTCAGGGTCGTATGGTATTAATTGGGGATGGAATTAGGTCAAAGAAGTCGTCCAAAACCTAACTAAATCGTGTCGAATAAGGAAACCTAAGATTTTATCACATTTTTAGACCATGCGACCGCATGGTATAAAGCCATGCTACCACACGGTTCAGAAGTTTCAGCCCAGATTTTTCCTTGTATTGCCTTGTGCGACCGCATAGTTATAGAAATTTTTCCGTCAGATAGTTTTCAGTATTTTGATCATATCTTCCTTTCCTGATATTTGATTGAGATGATTCAAAGTGTATTGGAAATAGAACTCACAGATCTACACTTTTGATAGAAATAGGCTTCCTCAAATTCTGATATTTACTATGCCAAATATGGATCTCAAGTAGAGACTAAAAATCACGAGTATAGATTTTTTGCCTGAAAGTTGATACTTGATAATACTTCGACCATATTTCACCTCTTGACTCCTTTTCTCATCCGATTGACCTCTAACACTCTTGAATCTTCATTCCATTTCCCGTCTCATCTATGGATTATTTGCAACTTGGTCCTCGAGCTTTCAGTTTGATTCATTTTGGTCCTTTTTGCTTATCTTTTTTCCTGAATTTCACAATGTTCATTGGTGTTCCCTACAATTCACAAATATAATGAAATTAAGTCACAATTCAATCATTTTGCTCGTAATTAAGTCATGTTTGTGACCTAAATAACTGTGCAAAAGCACATTTATCAAGTGGTGCTGAAATTATTAAATCTGATCAAGTCGTGTCGTTCCATGAGACAGTTCTTGAAAGGTCTTGTCGTACAGTTATGAGTAAATTCCCTAACAAGTACAACTGACTATACATAGAAGCTAGATCTCTAGAAGATGAACTTGTAGAGGCCATTGATGAAGAAGGCATCGGTCCTAGAGATGATCCAAAGAACCGCTCTAAGATATTGGCGGGGGAATCTTGGTGGGACAGGGAACTTGCTAAGAAGATTTGGTGCTTTGGTACTGAGACCACTGGTCCCAACATGGTGGTTGACATGTGCAAGGGAGTCCAATATCTTAATGAAATCAAGGTTTCTGTTGTTGGTTTTCAATGGGCTTCAAAAGAAGGTTCTCTTGTTGAAGAAAACATGAGAGGGATTTGCTTTGAAGTTTGTGACATGGTTCTTCACACTGATGCTATTCACACATGTAGTGGCCAAGTTATTCCTATTGCTAGAAGGGTTATCTATGCTTTCCAACTCACTGCCAAATCCCATCTTTTGGAACCTGTATACCTAGTCGAGATTTAAGCACCAGACCAAGCTCTCGGTGGTATGTACAGCGTTCTTAACCAAAAATGTGGGCACGCATTTGAGAAAATGCAGATGCCTGGTATACCTCTTTACAACACTAAACCATACCTTCATCTGGTTGAGTCATTTAGGTTCTCGAGTACCTTGAGAGCGGCTACCTCAGGTCAGGCTTTCCCTTAATGCGCGTTTGATCATTGGGACATGATGTCGTCTGATCCACTGGAATCAGGAACTTAGGCTGCACAATTGATTGCTAATATCTGTAAGAGAAAGAGTTTGAAAGAGCAGATGATGCCTCTTTCAGAATTCGAAGATAGACCGAAAGCACTAATTATTACTCATTTTGTTAACTTAGTCGATGATCGGCCAAGATAAGGTTCCTTTGAGATATTTTTAGATTTTTGTTGCAAAAGCGAAGTATCTTTCTCTATGATGTTGAGTTTTTTCTAAAATTTTTTACTTGTGTATTGTCTTTTATTTTTCATCCTTATTTTTTATTCAATGTGAGATTCATTTCTTAATATGTTGGTTTATATTTTTGTATTTACTAGTCAAAGTTGAACGTGTATTGCACATTATTTTAAAATACTTTATAAATGATGTAGTATTTGATACCAATTTGTTGGAGGATTTGATGAGTTTTGGACGAATTAAAGAAAATAAAATTTAGCATAGAAATTTCAGAGAAGAAAATTGTATTCTCAAAGCTCAATTTCTATGATTCAAATTTTTTGTAATGGTGAAATACTATAAATGAGCAATCTCTTTATATTACATTTGATACAAAAAATTAATTGTTAATACATAAATTTAAACACTCATTAAAATTTTTAGATAAATGAATATGAATAAATTCATCTATAATAACTGTTGTTGATGTCGAAATTTGTAAGAGTTAATTTCGAATCAACTTTAAGAAAGGGGGGCCATCCGAAGATAATAGTGGGTAAACTCCTTATAAGTTTTTCTTTGTTTTTGTGTACTGAGTTTCTTGTGTTTTTCTTTCTATTCTTTCATTATCTATACATGGTTCCCAGCCAAAATTACGTCAAATTGGTCAAATCGGCTACACTGCCTAGCTCAGAAGTCGAGTCGTCGAATTCTTTTGTGATTGGTCGATGACCATGTGCCAATGTTTCCCTAAGTAATGATGACTTGTGAAGAATTGAAGATTCCAAACCTTGGATTGGTAGCATTGGGCGGTGATTACATCACTTATGGCAAGTATGTGAGATTGGGTGAGTGATGTGACAAAGGACAATCATAATGTCTCTCTTTTGTGAGGGCGACGAAGAAATGCCGAACTTAATTTTTGTGACCGAACTGAAATATATTAAAGTGGGGCCTATGGAAAATTTATCATGAGGTCGGAGTTGGGGGGTCAACAATTACCCCCCAGATCAGTTCTGCATTAATGGAAAACTGGCCTCCTTGATTAACTGTTCCTTTTCTCAAGATCGCATTTATTGTAGAGCTAGGTGTCACTTTCTTATCGACGTGAGCTGTCCATGATTTTGCCTTGGCTTCCTGGAGAAGCTTTGCTCAAAACGACATAGTTTTAGGCTGGGTGAATCTGAGCCGCTTATTTTCCCTCATTTTCTTCATCGAATGGTCGGAGTGGAATCTTTTCATATTCTTTATTTTTAAATACTTTTTGGGTTATCTATTTCTCTTTTTGCGATTTACTCTCTTCAGGTCAGCGAGAAAATTCTTGAGCACGATTTTTTTTCTTTTTATCCATTTGAGTGAGGTCGTCGGATCCCAATCCTCAGGTATTCCACTTCTTCTCCCACTCGTTCTATTTATTCCTAGTACTTGCTATTCGGTTTTATTTTTCTTTTCGTGAGCTCCGATGAGTCCCGGGTACATTCTTGGGGCAACTAGCAAGAGGTCTATACCTCTCACCTCTAGTTCGTCTTCCAGTTGTCACGAAATTCTGACCCAGCCCCCATCTCGATTATTAATCCTTTAGTTTTAGGTCACTGTGTAAACATGGAATTAGACAGAGAATAGGTCGGGTCCCCTGGGGGTTGCGATGGGAATAACTAGGAGGAGTGGGGGGCTAGTGGTTATAGGTCGGTGGTAATAGGAAACCTTCCATCCCGAGTTCGGTGATTATGATAATACTTGAACCTTTTGACCGTGCTTATGCTCCCCCTGTGGGATGTGTTGCATTGAACTGAGTGATTCTTCATGCCGGGCTTAGGTTGCCAATTTCTAGGGTAATTCGTAAGTTTCTTTCATTTTGGGATATAGCTCCCACTCAGCTATGTCCCAATGATTGGAGAACCCTTATAGCCACTCTGATTCTCTGGAACAAATTGGGAAACATCAAGTTGAGCATAGAACAATTTAACTCTCTTTTTTACTTTTAAGGAAGACGGTAAGAATTCTGGCTGGTGGTATACTAGCGTTAGGCCGAGGTCGGGTGGTTCCCTAGTGCTGGATACCCCTTCCTCCATTAAGAAATAGAAGGAGGAATTCTTTTATATGTCAGGTGATTGGCAGTTTCATCCTACCGAAGTTAATAGAGAGGATGTCGTCCCTACACTCTACCATTCCTTGTGTAAGTAACAGTTCTTGAAAATCTTGACCGAAATGACTCATGAAAAGATACTAAACATTTACCCTTTTTTTCAGATTACAAGAGGGCAACCTTGACCGAGGACACACAGAGGATAGCTAGGGTGATAAGGACTTTGCCGCAAAGGGAGAGATCTTGTAAGTACGTGATCTCAGAGTCAAACATATTCCAAGCAGGTTTGACACTAGCTCGGTCCTCAGATCTGTCATCGATCGAGGTATCTTCATTCACCTTAGTTGAACCACGTGGGTCTTTATTTGATTTATTATTTATTTTGTTATATTTTTATCTTATGAGACGCTGAGTGTGGTTTTTGTATCTTTTAGCCCAAGATTCGGAGATGCTGAGCTATAAAGCAGCCAAAGCAGTCGCCACAGCCAGGGTGAAGAAAAGGAAAGTTCCAAGCTCGGCTGAGACTCCCTCAGAGGAGACGGAGGAAATTCATCCCTTGAAAGAAATCGATCTGGGACTTCGGCTTTGGTCGTTAGCCATAAGGCAACTCCTTTGCCGATGCCTGTTTCTTTTCCTGCAGCCCCTGCTGCTGAAGCTTCTTCTATGGCTCCCACCCCTTTGCTGACCTTACCTCCACCAGTTACTCCGGTTGCTACTACTGCCAGTTTGAGCAAAATGCAAGTACTGACCTACAGAGGCCAAGCTTGGAGGGCTTGATGGGCCATCGTCCTGAGATTTTCCTAGACTTCCTTCGGGCTCCTTCACTGTCGAGAGAGTCTATCGTTGCGTTCCCTCAGCCCTTCAAGGACTCAACTACCCTTCTCACTAGGAGTTGGGGTGATAATGAGTAAGGCTATTTGGCCAAAATGCCGTTGGGTAAGGCAATTGTGACTGTACAGCTTCACAGCCATCATTCTATCCTTTATATGTCAGCAGTGGCGAATAAGGTAATTAATTTGGGTGGTGTGATTTTCCTAAGCCGTCATTCGATATGTTTGGTTGTGATTGTATTCTCCCTTCTGTTGCATCAGCTAAAGGTCGAGCTAGATAAGCTGCTAGAGGCTAAAGATAAAGCCTTAGGCCTATTTTAGCATATGGAAGAGGAACGAGCTCAGTTTGCGACCAAGGAAAAAGAATAAGAGGATAAACTCAATAAGATGGGTGTGGAGCTGGGTGTTGGCTAATCTACTGAACTCAGACTCCGTGAAGAGATTGAGGCGCTGAGAGTCTAGGAGGACAAAGCTAATTAGCAGGCAGAGATGGAGAAGAAAAATGCTGAAGAGGAGAGAGATAAGGTAGCCGAGGCTATAAACAAGGTTGAGGACGCCAACCTGAGGGCGATGGCGGCGATGAGAAGAGCTGAGGAGACTGAGGCCAAAGTCGTCAGGACAGTAGAAATCTGGAGAGAATCTCCTGAGTTCGACCCTTTGGCCTAGGACGCATATGTTGTGGCCTTAGAGGAGTGGACGAAGCATATCCAGAGAGAGAGATCAGACTTTAATACTGTATTTTTGGAAGAATCTCTGGAAGGGCAGAAGAAGGAGCTGCAGAGGTTATCCGAAGCTGCGGGAGTTTGGTTGTTCGATCCTGAGCCCGACTCCTTAGCTCTCCAGGACCCCCCAACCCCGTAGGATATCTTGTATTTAAGACTTGGCACCTCTTTTTTTTTTGAGATTGTTTGACAATGCTTTTGGTTATGAGGAGGTTTGTTTTAACTTTATTGAACACTTTAACAGTTGTATTGAGCGAACTACTACTCTTTGAACAATATTGAGATAATTTTACTAGCTTTGACGTGTTTATAGTTGTGGGATTCCTTAGGAGGGATTTCGTAGCACACATGACCTCAGATCGGTGTGCACAGGGAGTATGGCTTTTAATAATTCCTTAGGAGGAATTTCGTCCCACATACGACCTCAGATCGACCTGCATAAAGAGCAGGGCTTTTAGTAGTTTTTTAGGAGGAATTTCATCCAAGTGTCGTAGCACATACGACCTCAAATCGGTCTGTATAAGGAGCAGGGCTTTTAGTGATTCCTTAGGAGAAATTTCGTCTAAGTGTCGTAGCACATACGACCTTAGGTCGGCCTGTATAAGGAGTAGGGCTTTTAGTAATTCCTTGGAGGAATTTCATCCAATTGTCGTAGCACATACGACCTCAGATTGTCCTGCATAAGGAGCATGACTTTTAGTAATTCCTTAGGAGGAATTTTGTCCAAGTGTCGTAGCACATACGACCTCAGGTTAGCCTGTATAAGGAGCAGGGCTTTTTGTAATGAAGCCGAATAGTTTTGGAACAAGGAACTCTTTTTATTGATGTGACTAAAATTACAAACAGGTTTACATGCCATTAAAGATTTTCAATATTCACTAATAATACCATCTCAAGTGTTCGGCATTTCAAGGGTGGGGTAGAGGTCTAACCCTAGGTCTTCTAATTCATATGCTCCTTTTGGTAGGACTTTGGCTACTAGGTAGGGACCCTCCAAGTTGAGGCCTAGGGATCTACTCCCGGCCTCTTTGGCGGCGAGGAATATCTTCCTTAGGACAAGAGATCCTACTTCGAATTCTTGTTTTCGCACTTTTTGATTATAGTATCCTACATTGGTTGTTTGTAAATGACATTTTTGAGTTTGGTGCCATTCCTCCTTTCTTCCACGAGGTCAAGTTCTCGGTGAAGAACAATTTGGTTTTCCTTTTCGTTGTAGGCAGTAATACGAAATGATGGGATGATGAGTTCTACTGGAATCATGGCTTCCACACCAAAGGCTAGTGAGAATGGTGTTTTGCCAATATGACCACAGCACATTAGGGAGTTTATCAAGCCATTCTCCCTTCAGTGTGTCCAATCTTACCTTTAGCATGTGTTTGATGATTTTGTTAATGGTCTCGACCTGGCCGTTTGCTTGAAGGTGGTTTGGAGTGGAGAAGTGTTTTCTAATATCGACCTCTTCGCAAAAATTTACAAGATGAGCATTGTCAAGTTGCCTTTTGTTTTCAGATGAAGTCATTGTTGCTTGGTGATTTTTACAAGTGGTTCTGCTTTGGTCCATTTGTTGAAGTAATCCACGGCTACGATAGCGTACTTGACTCCACCTTTCCTCATGGGTATAGGTCCAATCAGGTCGATTTCCCACTTGGCAAAAGGCCATGAGGCCACTACCGCGTTCAATTCTTATGGCGGAGTTCTGATTAAAGGGGCTAGATGTTGACATTTGTCACATTTCTTCACAAAGTTTAGGGCATCTTGCTTTATTGTGGGCCAAAAATATCCTTGGCGTAGGATTTTTTGAGCTAGGGTTTGCCCCTCGAATGGTTTTCGCACATCCCCTCATGTACTTCTCGTAAGGTGTATTGTGTTTTTTTCTCGTGTAAGCACCTCAGTAGGAGAGTAGAGTATCCTCTTTTGTAGAGGACTTCGTCCATCAATGTATACCTGGCTGACCTTGTTCGAAGTCTTTTTGCTTCGGTCGGATCATCAGGGTATTTTCTCGTTTTAAGATGCGAGACGATTTTATCTATCCAACTCGACTTGTGGTCTATCATCATCAGAGTTACTTCGGCTAGCTCAAAAGCAGGCCATGCTATCCTTCCTACAAGAATGCTATTGAATCCTTCGATCCCTTCAATTGTAGCCAAACAAGCGGAAGCATCGGCGTGGTTGTTCTGAGATCGAGGGATCTATTTGATTTGTATATTTTGGAAATGTTCAAGTTCTTTTCTGGTTGACCACCAATTGAAAATCACTGCGCAAGACGAGGCTGGAGATTCCCAACCCAACTACCATTCTTATCTCGGCAATGAGGGCTTCGTACTCAGTTTCGTGATTCGAAGCCTTAAAGTCAAAAGGTAGGGCTTCGTAAAAAAGTGGTCGATCTGGGCTAATTAATACAACTCCTACTCCTGACCTGTCTCCGGTTGATGATCCATCAACGAAGAGTTCTCAAGGAGCTTCTGGTGTTTGCTCTTCTATGGGTTCATCGCTGAATTCCGCAATGAAGTCTGCGAGGGCTTGACTTTTGATAGAGGTACGGGGTCTGTACCTGATATCAAATTGTCCGAGCTCTATCTATTTGACCATTCTTTTAGATGTATCTGGTTTCTACAAGGTTTGCCTTAATGGAGAATTGGTAAGGACCTCTATGGAATGCTCCAAGAAGTAGGGCCTTAGTTTTCGAGCTGCCATGACCGGGGTACTTTTAAGAACCACCTAGTCAAAAGACCGATTTTTCACATTGACCAAAATTTTTTTGCCATTCACCAAAAGAGCCTTTTGAAGAGTAAATGTCATTTTTGCCCTTATTATATGTTGTAATTACAAAACATATCATTTGCTTAAAAGACAATAATACCTTCTTTAAAAAATTAATAAATCCAAACAATCTCACTTAAATTTCAAAACGAAATCACTTTCCTTATCAGATTCTCTAACACAGTTAAAAAGAAATTTCCTCTTCCATCTGCTTGAACATTGAAATCTCAAAAAATTATCAAAGGCTCGACAAAAAAATATTACTCACAGTCGGTACTTGAAATTGGTAAGTATAAATACGTATGTTTAATTTGATTTTAGTTAAATTAATACATTGTTTGAATATTTAAATCTTATTTCAACGTATGATTTTAGAAAAATAAAATATTTCGGTCTTAAATGGATGTATAGTTTTTTTTAGCAAAAATGAGAAAAAAATTCATCTGTTCAGATGCAAAATGTAGAAGACAACCGGCCAAAAGATCGAGCCGGCTGTCAACATCCGAGCCAGATGCTACAGCCAGTCGGCCCGGACAGCCTGGGCCCTTTTGTGTCATATTTCTTCGTCCTTTTATTCTCGTAATTATAATTTTTTTAATAAATGATGTTTCCTAATGCAAATATGGGATCAACTGCTATCCAGATTTGTTACTTTGGTGAATTTGAAAATAATGAAAATGATCGATGGGTGTGAAAATGGACGAGTGAAAGACATGGTTGTACTGCAATTGTAATAACATCAAGTACATCGTATGTAGAAATGTACAATGAGATACATAACTTGCTGAAAGTCGATCCCTCTGAGTACACCATGGAATTGAGATTTCTAATAGGCAAGCACATAGCCATTTCAATTCCACCTATAATGATTACTTATGAAGTTGAAATGAATGTTTTAATTGAAATGAACCAGAAACATGCTATTCCTATTTGCGTAACTTTGATGAAGAAGAATGTCCCCGAGAGTGAACATGAAGATTTCGATGGAGGGGATTGTAATGTGAATAGTTTTGGGACATAGTGGAAAGAGTGCGTGATGATGTTATAGTTGTTTCAGAAACAGTTGCTCATCACTATGATCTCACTGTTACACACAGAATTTGCTCGATAGTTCAAGACAATGAAAGAGATAATGACTTTACAAATGAGAATTTGATTGCTTTATCCCGTTTGAGACATTAGTCGAGTAGGAGCTCACAGGCTGGACCGAGTGCACGGTCCTCTAATTGTTCGCGTATAATCCCCAATGATGAAGATTTGTATGTCGAGCAACTGTTTGACACGAAGAAAGATTTGCAGGAAGTTGTTCAGTGGATTGCTTTGAAACATAATTTTGAGTTTAAAGTGAAGAAATCAAACAAGTCGACTTACACAATTGTCTACGTTGACGATAGTTGCCTTTGGCATTTGCGAGCAACGAAATTGGACATGAATGAGTTCTTTGTGGTTCGTAGTGGGTATTCGTCGAAATGATCACAGGCAAACCCGATCATGGTTCATTGGTCGAGAAGTAATGCACAAGTTTCAGGACCCACGAACAATCTACAGAGCTTTGGACATTATTAATGACGTTCGTCGAGAGTACGGGGTGGTCATGAGCTATCAGAAAGTTTGGAAGGCTAAAGAATGCGCGTTGGAGGACTTGATGGGTTCGATTGAGGAGAGTTATGCTAAATTGGCCAGGTATTTCTTTGTTTAGATGTTTATTTAGTAGTTATCTAACTAATTCGATCATTAATTTCAATTGTTTATTTAATTATTTATTGATTCTTTATCTAATGTGTAATTAATTATTTAATTTAATTGTTAATTTTTCAATTCTTTAATATTGTTTATTTAATTATTTAAATTATGATTATTGTTTATTTAATTGGTCAGGTTTTGTTATAACATGGAAATAATTAATACTGGATCAACATTTTTTATTGAGAAGGATGACGAGAATTGCTTCAAGTATTTTTTTATGGACCTTCGACAATGTGTTCGAAGATTTCGAAACGCAATGCGACCCTTAATCCTAGTCGACGGTACAACCCTCAAGGCGAGATACGGGGGCAAGTTGATTATTGCAACATGTTAAGATACTAACATCCAAATTTACCCTCTTGCATTCGGCATAGTTGATGGAGAAAATGATTTGGCAATGCGTTGGTTTTTCACGAAGTTGAGGAAAGTAATTGAGGATGTCGAGAACCTTGCATTCGTAACCGATTGAGGGTAGTCAATAATTAACGGTATCGCCGAAATCTTCCTTGGAGCACATCATGGTTATTGTATGTACCATATACAAGAAAATCTGAAGATCAAGTATCGAGGCAATGGTATCGTTACGTTGTTTAGGAGAGCTGCAGAGGCTTACAGTTTTCAAGAGTTTAAAAGTTCATGGTTGAAATAGAAAGTAAATCCTATGATGCATGGGAGTATCTGAAAGAGATGGGGATAGAACATTGGGCATGATCACATTTTTTAGGATGTCGATACAACATGATGACGTCGAATAATGCGGAGTCACTCAATGCCTTATTTAAGAAGGATCGAGAGTTACCAATTCTCGCAATGCTTGAGAACATTCGTGACAAACTGCAACAGTGATTTCATGATCGTCGTGAGGAATCACAGAGTTGCACAAGTGTGCTAACCTCAGCTCAGGAAGATAAACTCTACAAGACTCTAGAGGTGGCAAGGAAGGTATATGTAGAACCACTAAATCAGTTTCGCTTCTCCGCAAGATGTACACGTAATTTCGGATATATCGTCGACTTGAATGATAACACGTGCACGTGTAAACAGTTTCAGTTGGAGAGTTTTTCGTGTACACATACAGTGGCCGTGGCTATGTATAGAGGAATTCTACCACACATCTTATGCAGTGCTTATTACACGACTGGTTCTTGGAGAGCAACATATGCTGAAACCATATTTTCTTTACCGAATGAAGTTGAGTGGGAAGTTCCTGATCACATTCTCTCATTGAATAAATTGTTGCCACCAGCAGTCAGCCCACGTACTCCTGGATGTACACGTACGTCTAGAATACCATCGAAAGGAGAATTTCCTCTACCTCGTAAGTGCGGCAGGTGCGATGCAACAGGAAATTTTGTACAAGTCAGATCCCGCACGGTGGCCAGTCTGTCCTGCACAGTAATGTTCGCTCGTCTAGCTAGCATGGGGACGATCACAGACACCGACTCCAGATTTTGTTCGAGCTGACCTTGTGTCAGGCATGAATGATCGGGGTCATACACATACATAGTCGAGTCGGCGAATAGAATCTCCACTGCAATGTAGTGATGATTGACACACATCGGAATGTATAGATGCGTACAACCCTCCCATGGCTTTCCCCCGACACTCCGCCACATCCCTACGACCTACTCCATCATGTATGTAGGCACTATATATTCGCTACCCATAGCTTGAAACGTCTAGTACTCAATACCAACGGCACGTATGAACTCAGTGTTCAATATGAGTCAGCCAGGAATGTTGAATGATCTTGGATATCATTCAACTCGATCTCGTAGCAAATCCATGACGAAGTCAATGTGCTGCACCAGGAAACACCAATTAAAAAAAGGAGTTATTTAATTTTATAAATTCAAAACTCAAAAATATGTATATGTAATAAATAACAATATTTCTACTTCACTTATATCATCGGCAAGCAAAGCCCTCGAAGTGATGATGTCGTGAAACCACTTGTAAGCATCCGAGATCGTCTTATGAGCAATCCTGCAACTGGCTCTAAAAAATAAAAAAAGAAATTGTTAAGTAAAAATATAGATGTGTGAGTATCTACATAATGTACTAATCCTTAACGAATAATACAATATTTATCCGAGCATAATTGCTCTTCACTCCGCCTCGAACGCTTTCCACTTGGCGTGGTCCACCTCTCTGAATAAATTCAAGTGCGTGCCGTCGACAAACCTCCTCCTTTTTGCCTCCACGATAAACGGAGAAATGACGTACTGTGATCGTGTCCTCGACCTCTTTCCGACTACCAGCTCCGGCACGCCAACAGTACACGACACCCTCCCAATATTTGGCACTCCCTCACCTACCATCTGGACCACCTCTTTCGTCCCCATTGACACAAAAACTACGTTCAACAAGTCTGGTGTCTGAGATGGTACCCTCTCTGCCTCGGATACCCCCTCCTCCTCTAGCACCCTCACGACCTCCTCCTCTGACACCTCGGGTACCCCTTCTCCTTCGACACCTTGACGACCTTCTTCTCTGGCACCCTCTCGACCTCCACCTCGAGGACCCCCTCCTCCTCTGACACCTTGACAATCTCCTCCTCCGGCACTATCCCGACCTCAGCCTCCGGTACCCCCTCCTCCTCTGGCACCCTTCCGACCTCCGCTTCGGGTACCCCCTCCTCCATCGACACCCTCCCGACCTCTTTCTCCGTCTCCATCGGGGCCTGATCCTCCATTTCCATCTCCATCTCCATATCTATCAGACCACCGAGATATGAAGCTAATGCGTCATTCGATGCCCACAACGAGTCAACATACCCCGTCTGACCTTCTCGTCCCTGATAACCATCGGCCCATCCGTCACCCCCTCCATCACGTTAGCCGCCTACCCCTCCGTCCCGATAGCCACCTGTCCCTCCGCCACCCCTTCCATCTCGATACTCGCCAGTCCCACGCAGGCCTACTATGTCACCCCGTATCGCTACGACCTCAGCATAAAGGTCTCCTAAACTGACCTATACCATCCCTACATCACGTCGTAAGTCAGCTACTTCACCTCATAAGTCAGCTACGTCGCCTCTGATCTCCATCATAAGTCGAAACATATCATCGATGGAAGCACTCTTACTGCGTGCAGCTGATCCATGTGGGAGGTGTCCGGACCCAAGAGACGGTGATCTCATGCAGGGAGGTGACACTCTCGGCGGAGGTGATCGCAAATAGGGAGGTGGCACCCTCAACGGAGGCGACATCCTCAGGGAATGTGACACCCTTGACGGAGGTGACACCCTCGGCAAAAGCGACATCCTCGGGGAATTTGACACCCTCAGCGGAGGTGATAGTCGACGGCGCTCCTAAAAAAAGAAACATTACAAATCAATAACTTAATTAAAAAATTATAATGATAATCAACATATTATATTCAATTAACATATCGTGTCCCGATCGATGATGGACTCAGGCATCCCTCGAGCAGCACGATCTGTCAACAACTTATGGATATAAGTCTGATCCTCCTTCTCGATCGATGGTGTCAGCTCAGTGAGGACTTCAAGCTGACAACGTATCCAGCTTCGAAAATGACATACAACAAAAAGCACAAATATATAATACGTACCTCAGGGTCGTCTAGGATAACTGATAACTGTTTTGCAAAGGGCTTGTCTTGTGCTTACCAGCGGTGCATCCGAGGGATGCATGTATCCCCTCTTCTCACATACCAACCAGCCAGGATGGGAACAGTCTCATAGACCCATATCTACAACAATTACAATTATTATATGTACAATTTAATAAAAAAATGGATAACTCATTACGTCAAACATTTACCTGCAAAGCTAACGATATGTCATATACATTGTACTTACGCTCCAACCTATATCCCCTAGACATCGACTGCCCCCTCCTGAAGATGCTTAAAGTATCAACAAAGCATCTCTCCCCTACGGATAGCTGTTGAACGTATTGATGTCATCAACAACTTACAAATGAAAAATGTCAATCGACGTTTTCCTGTGATGACACTTTAGTACGCTCTTCAGTATAAACACCATCCCCAACTTCAACTTGTCAAACATCTGGTCGCATCCCCTAAATGCATCTCCTAACTGCGCCAGTGTCACTGTCGTGTGCCCATTAAAATAATCATTCAACAGTCTCTTGTCTATCGAAATACTGGCCATCACTGCCTCTTCGTCCGTACATCTCAATCCAATGATGAGGGCAAACTCGAGTATAGAAAATGTAGCAACCTTGCCCCCAAGATCAAAGTCGAGGGCATCTCCATCAATTGGCTTAAGCAGCTGATATAGTAATAAATCGATCAATTGTCCAGAGAACTGTACAGATCGCAATGAATACAAGGGTTATAGGTAGGATCGATGTAATATCTCTGCGTGCTCCTTGTCCAGTGAATCCAACACTGCTGTGAAGCTGACAAAGTTATAGTCTGACGTAACTTTGCCAGGAACCTGTCTCAAGACTGCGTCCAAATGGTAATCCATCCTGCGAAATTTCAAATGTTAGAACATTTGAAAATTAATGTCACAAAATTCAACTAACTGAACTGTAAGTAATATACGCACGAAATAACAGATAATAAAAAAAATGAATTAAAAATTATACAACAACTTATAAAAAAGGGAAAAACTAATATTTGTAAATTTATTTATTTCATAGTTTATTTTAATCCATGTTAGAAATTTATTTCAATTCTTTATTTAATTAATTTTGATTATTTATATTTAATTACATATTTAAATAAATTATTTTGAAAATATATATTTCTTAGTTATTTAAATTGTTTATTTTTATTTAAATGTTCATTATTTATTTCAATTGTTGATCTAAATTATTTATTTCAATTGTTTATTTGTTTATTTAACATTTATTTTAATTGTTTATTGAATGCTTAATTTTAATTATTTATTATAATTGTATATTTAATTATTTATTATAATTGTATATTCAATTAATAATTAAAATAAATATTGAATAAACAACTAAAGAAAAATATAACAAATAATTACATATTTTAATTATTTATTATAATTGTATATTTAATTATTTTCTTTCAATTATTTAATTAACATTTAAACGTAAATATGTAATTATTTGTTATATTTTTCTTTAGTTGTTTATTCAATATTTATTTTAATTATTAATTGAATATTTAATTATTTATTTTAAATATTAGATATTTATTTTAGTTGTTTATCTACATTTTAATTACTTACTTTGATTATTTTTATCCAATCGTTTTTTATTTAATTGTTTCAATTGTTCATTTAAATTATTTGATTTAATTACTTATATTGATCAATTATTTAAATTATTTATTGAACAAGAGCAAACGTAAATATTTAATTATTTATTTCAAATGTTAGAAATTTATATCAATTAAACATTAATTAATATTTTGATTATTAACATTTATTCATTTATCATTTAAATAATCATTTAATTATTATTTAAATGTTCATTATTTATTTTTGTCCATTTCAATTAATTATTTATTCCAATTGTTTTTTCATTTATTTGTTTCAATTGTTCATTTAAATTATTTGATTTAATTGCTTATATGAATCGATTATTTAAATTATTTATTAAACAAGCAAATGTAAATATTTAATTATTTATTTCAAATGTTAGAAATTTATTTCAATTAAACTTTAATTAATATTTTCATTATTAACATTTATTCATTTATCATTTAAATAATCATGTAATTATTATTTAAATGTTCATTATTTATTTTTGTGCATTTCAATTAATTATTTATTCCAATTGTTTTTAATTTATTTGTTTCAATTGTTCATTTAAATTATTTGATTTAATTACTTATATGGATATATTATATAAATTATTTATTAAACAAGGAAATGTAAATATTTAATTATTTAATTCAAATGTTAGAAATTTGTATCAATTAAATTTTAATTACATATTTTGATTATTAACATTTATTCTTTTATCATTTAAATAATCGTTTAATTATTATTTAAATGTTCATTACTTATTTTGTGAGTTTCAATTAATTAATTATTCCAATTGTTTTTCATTTATTTTTTTCAATTGTTCATTTAAATTAATTTATTTAATTACTTATATGGATAGATTATTTAAATTATTTATTGGACAAGCAAACGTAAATATTTAATTATTTAATTCAAATGTTAGAAATTTGTATCAATTAAATTTTAATTCCGTATGTTGATTATTAACATTTATTTACTTATCATTTAAATAATCATTTAATTATCATTTAAATGTTATTTATTTTTGTGAGTTTCAATTAATTATTTATTCCAATGGTTTTTCATTTATTTGTTTCAATTGTTCATTTAAATTATTTGATTTAATTACTTATATAAATCGATTATTTAAATTATTTATTGAACAAGTAAACGTAAATATTTAATTATTTATTTCAAATGTTAGAAATTTCTTTGAATTAAACTGTAATTAAATTTTAATTGCGTATTTTGATTATTAATATTTATTCATTATTTACATTTTTCATTTATCATTTAATAATAATTAAATAATTATTTAAATAATAATTTAACAACATTTTAATTATTTTAATTCTCATGGAAAAAAAATTTTAAAAAATTAATACTCGATACAGACAGCCCAGATAGTCTGTTAATAGACGGCCTGGGCCATCCCAGCTTGGCCGTCTGTGAACTAACGGCACAAGCTGTTTGTTAAACAGATGGCACAGGCTATCTGCAACAGACGACCTTTGCCCGGAGATCGCCTCCGACCACTAAAACCTAAAAAACTTACTTTCTAGTAATTTTACATAATCTACTAAAATTTCTACCACTATTTCCAACAAAATAAACCTTTAACATTCAGGTTCAAAGATTAATGGGGAAAAAATAAGTAAAACTTACTTTCTTCGCCTCTAATGGTGGCTGGTCGGTCTCCTCCCAAGAAAAAGTCGTCAGTTTCCTAGCTATTTCTTCCCCTTCTTTCTCCAGACATCGGTTTGAGAGTGAAATGTCAGGGACAATTTTGGATTTTCAATGTTTTTAAAGTTTTTACAAATTTTTGAATTTTTTTAAATAGTAGTCAACGGCTATTTTGGAAAATTGTCTATTTTTGATGGCTATCTGCCACCATTTCCTCAATACTAGGACCAACGCATATGATAGCTTTTCCAGCAGGGGGTAACGGAGCTCGGCATCTCGGAGTGCTTTGCTTGTATAGTAGACGGGGTATTGTTTTCCGTCCTCCTCTCGGATTGGGACGGCACTTATGGTGTGTTCAGTGACGGCTAAGTATAATTTCAAGACGTTTCCTCCCTTTGGTTTTGAGAGTACGAGAGGTTGAGCTAGCTGTTTCTTTAGTTCTTTAAAAGCATCCTGGCATCCTGAGGTCCACTCAAATTTTTTTCCTCCCCGAAGGATGTAGAAGAAAGGTTTACACCGATTTGTGGATTTTGATATGAATCGATTGAGGGCTTCTCCCTATTAAATTGTTCACCTCTTTTGGTCTAGCTGGGGCTTC
Organism: Olea europaea var. sylvestris; assembly: GCF_002742605.1. NCBI lineage: Eukaryota > Viridiplantae > Streptophyta > Magnoliopsida > Lamiales > Oleaceae > Olea > Olea europaea. The sequence continues at coordinate 26,128,964 of NC_036243.1, read as the reverse complement.
TATGTTGATGATAGCTTGTATCTTTTTCGGGTTTGCCTCGATTCCCCTGTTGTTCACCATGTAGCTAAGGAATTTTCTCGGGCTGACACCGAATGCACATTTTCTTGGGTTCAATTTCATCCTATATTTTCTGAGGATATCAAACATTTCTGTTGGGTGCTGGCAATGGTCTCTGGCGCAAGTGCTTTTGACTAACATGTCATCAACATAGACTTCCATGGTTTTTCCGATCTGTTGGGAGAACATCAAGTTCACAAGCCACTGGTACGTGACTCCTGCATTTTTTAGATCGAACGACATTACCCTATAGCAATAAAGACCTCAATATGTGACAAACGAGGTATGATCCTGATCTGACCTGTACATTGGTATCTGGTTGTACCCAGAGTATGCATCCATAAAGCTAAGTAGTTCATGTCCAGCAGTGGCATCCATCATTTGATCTATTCTTGATAGAGGAAAGCTATCTTTAGGGCATGCTTTGTTGAGATTGGTAAAATCTATGTACACCATCCAGTCTCCATTGTGTTTCTTTATGAGAACTGGGTTTGCAATCCACTTGGGATATTTTGCCTCTCATATGAATCTATTGCATAATAGTTTTTGCATCTCTTTGTTAAGCGCTTCATACCTATTCGGGTTCAAAGGGCGACATTTTTGCTGTCTCGGCCGAATTGCGAGATCAACATACAGCCTATGGCAAGCAACTGTGGGGCTGATTCCTTTCATGTCTTCGTGATCCCAAGCAAAAACGTCGAGGTTCTGTCTAAGGAAATTCATAATTTCACTTCGGATCGAATTTCGCAACTTGTTCCAAATGTTGAGTGCTTTTGATGGGTCGTCATCACACATTGGTATTTCCACCAACTCTTCCACAGGTTCTCCTCCTTCGATTTTAATGTGTGGGTCTAGTGAACCGAGTTCAGGTTCCCACGTGCGGGCTATGTACACTCCTAGGGGGTACGTTGGTGGCTAGTATAGGCTTTCAATTAGCATTTTTTGGCAAGTTCCCTGCTTCCTTTCACTTTGCCCACACCATGAGGTGTGGAAAATTTGATTGAATAATGGTAGAGAGATACTAGGGCTGGGCAAACTGAACCCGAACCGAACTGAACCGAACCCGACGGTTCTTGTCAAATTAAATACCCGAACGAGTATCTGAATTGAGAATCGAGGAGTACGGTTCGGTTCTCGGTTCTAGACCAAGAACCGAATCTTTCTAATTTTTTTTATATTGAATAAATCAAATTATTTTAATTTTAATTTTTTCTAAACAAATTAACAATTTCTAAATTCAAATTTTTGGCCCCATAATTTGTTTCATTTCTAATTTTTTTAATTTTTTGCCCAATTACCCATTTTATTGTTTCGTTTCTTAGCCCAACAAGATCCAACCCACTAAATAACCCTAAACACCTACACTAAAGTGCATAATGTTGTCTCGACTCTCGTACTCACTTTCACAACCTTCTTGACATTCCAAAACCTATACAATCGACGGTCGACGCTGTGACCTCCGCCGACCGAAGCTTTGACTGTAGTGATCATTTGAACAAGATAATCCTACTAGTCTCTAATATTCCAAAACCATTGAATGTGTCATTAGTTGTAATTATATAATGTTGTTATAAATGTTAAAAAATTTAATTATAGTACGAAACCGGATGGAACTGAACTGAACCGAACCGAACCGAACCCGAACGGTTCCATAATTATATTTGGACTTAACGGTTTCATTTACTAGATACTCGAAAATTTTGGTTTGGTTCGATTTTGTTTAGAACCGAACCGACCCACGCCCACCTCTAAGAGATACTACCACTTTCAAGCCGAATATCAAGGGCTGCCCATGACGGCGTCATATGGTGACGGGGTGTTAAACACCACAAACTCGAAATTCATTCTAGTTTGGCGAGGCGACGATCCAACCTCAACTGTGAGCTTGATTGATCCCTTGTCCGAGGTCAGGGCTCCGCTTAATCCAAGGACCATATTAGAGTATGGTCGTAGAAAATTGGCAGGTATGCCCATCCATTCAAGGGTGTTGCTGAAAAGAATGTTGATAGCGCTTTCGGAGTCAACTAGGACCTTTGGGATATTTATCCCTACCACATGTATTGAGACTACCAAGACTCCAGGATAAGGATGTGGGCTAGCTTCTCTTTCATCAAAGGACAGTTGGTCATCCGTAGGTTTTTTGAAGTGTTTCTCTGTTATGTCCATCTTTGAGAGATCTACGATAATGGGTTTTTTTGTTTAACTTCTCCGGCTCGTACGTTTGGCCTACCTCTTAGCATGTTTATTCAAGGTTTGGGTAGGTTAATGTTGCACGCCCTAGCTTCCGCTTGGTCTCCTCGTGCGATTCCAGTCCCATACAAAGTGGGAAATTTCATGCAGTAGTGATAAATTGACGTGGCAGCCTTCAGCTCGTGTAACATAGGCCATCCTAATATGGCATTGTAGTTGGACGGCAGGTCGACTATCATAAAATCAGCTAAAATCCTCCTTTGGCAAGGAGCTTCGCCTAGTTCTATAATGAGGACAATCTGACCTCGGGCCTCGATAAGATCTCCGGAGAACCCCTAAAGTTTTCTTGGGTAGGGTTGAAGATAATGCTCAGATATTTCCAATTGCCTTAAGGTTCGCAAGTACAGTATATTGACCGATCTCTTGTTGTCCACTAGCGTTTTGTGTATTTTTACCCCAGCTACTGGCATGGTGATTACTAGCTCATTGCTTTGATCTTGGAGGATCCCTAGGGAATTCTCCTCTGCAAACCAAAACCACTCAGAGTTTGTACCAGTTTGTGGGGTTCGTTCTTTGTAGTTCGGCATAATTTGTGCATTTCGGGCTTGTTTGCGCCTTGCCTTTCTAGACCCCTCAATATATAAATTTCCTCCTACCATGATTCGGATCTTGGCCCATGGAGGAGGATTACGGTTGGGAACTACCCGCTAAGTTCTTACGATGGGGCCCTACTGCAAAGGCTATTGTGGTGGAAGTCGGTCTACCTCTTTCGATTTGGCGATGTACTCTTGCAACCATCCTTTCCAGATCAAGGACTCAACTTCTTCCTTCAACTCCTGGCAACTGTCTGTGTCATGTCCTACCATCTTGTGATATCGGCAGTATCGCCCTTGGTGGTATCCCCCTGCGCGTTCTTCTGAACCACCGGTCTGCGAAATGTTTCTTTCTCACTAGTTTGCAGGAATACTTCTTCCAAGGTGGTCTTCAATGGGTGATATTCCTAAAACTTGTATGGTTTATTTTTAGGGCGATCTCTCTCTCCTCTATCCTTCATTCTTTTGGGCTGAGGATTCCTATCCAGCCTTTTTTCTTCAGCAGTATTTTGCTGTGCTTTTGGGCTGAGGATTCCTATCCAGCCTTTTTTCTTCAGCAGTATTTTGCTGTGGTCAGGATCACATTTGGCTTCATCTTGGTTAGAGGTTGCTTCTTCAGCACTTATGTATTTCTCATCTCGGTTTAGGAGCTCGTAGTAAGTCCTGGGTCCGTCCATGTGTACTGACCACCAAAATCTTGTTCGGGGCCTTAGTCCAGCGAGTTTGGTAGTGAGTGCAGCGTCATTGAATATCTTTTCCACCTTCATGGATTGTTTATTGAATCCACTCAGATAGCTTTTGAGGGACTCACTTTTTCCTTCCTTGATGCTCACCAGCCGCTCCTTGGATGTAGTCCTGGTTTTGGCGCCCATGACCTGGGCTAGGAAGGCAAAGGCCAGATCATTCCAATTTTTTACCGACACCTGGTGCAATCTCCTGAACCATCTTTGGGCTTTGTTTCCTAAGGCTAGGGGGAAGGCTCGACACATGATGGCATCACTTGTCCCCTGTAGTTCTATCCACAATGTGTACTTATCAAGGTGACTAAGGGGATCCCTCTCTCCTTCGTATGCGATCATCTGTGGGACCTTCAATCTTTCAGGCAATGGTTTGGTAAGGACGTCTTCAGTGAAAGGGGAATGTTGCTTGGTGAGGTATTCTTCAATTCCACCTTTGTTTTTATCCTCTAGGTCGATTGTACATTTTTTTAGGGCACTCATTTCAGGCTCTGCTCACTCCAAAGGACGTCTTAGGTCGGGTTCAGCATGTCTTCATATAGGGGTTAGCAAGTGCTGAGTTCCCAACCTATCAAACACACTGCCTGTTTTCCTTGTGGCGGGCTTCGATGTAGGGGCCTGGCTCCTGACTTTGTCAGTTTGACTTCCGGAAAGTTCTCCTCGTAAGAAGTGGAGGGTCCCTTTGGTAGGGGGACGTCTAGCTCTTGTCCTTGTTGGAGAATTCACCTCAATGTCCAGTGAGGACAAGTGGGCTTGGTTTTATTCCAATTGGCCAACTGCATTTGTTAGTTTTTTCAGAGCTTCCCTCGTAGCTATCATTTGTGGGTCATTTGCTCGGTTCTGCTCTCGTCGTCTTGGAGAACTAGGCAGGGTATTCGTTTCATGAGGGTGAATACGGGATGGATTTCTAGTGCTGGAGCTATGACTCATGACTCTTGATTTTTGTGCAGAGAATGGGGCTATTTTCCACAATGCGGCCCTCTTTCTAGCTCCAAACTGTTGATGTTGAAATTTGTAAAAGTTAATTTCGAATCAACTTTAAGAAAGAGGGGCCGTCCGAAGACAATAACGGGTAAATTCCTTTAAAGTTATTCTTTGTTTTTGTGTACTAAGTTTGTTGTGTTTTTCTTTCTATTCTTTTATTAGTTATACATGGTTCCCAGTCGAAATTATGTCAAATCAGTCAAATCAATTATAGTGTCGAGCTCAAAAATCGGGTCGTCGAATTCTTTTGTGATTGAACGATGAGGTCGGTGATCATGTGCCAATGTTTCCTTGAGTAATGATAACCTGTGAAGAATTAAAGATTTTGGACCTTGGATTGGTAGCATTGGGCAGTGATTACATCAGTTATGGCAAGTGTGTGAGATTGGGCGGGTAATGTGACAAGGGGCAATCATAATGTCTCTCTTTTGTGAGGGCGGTGAAGAAATGCCAAACTTAACTTTTGCGACCGAACTGAAATCTGCTAAAGTGGGGACTATGGATAATTTATCATGAGGTCGAAGTTCGGGGGTCAACAACTGTAGATTCATATAGTTCAAAATTCATTAAGTGAAAGCTCATTGAAACTAGATTAATGTGAATGTTAATTAATTGAAAATTAATAACACAAATTTCATAAATGACCATAATTATGTAGTATTTATTACATATCAAAAAACGATAAGTAAGATATTATTGAAATAATTGAATTATAAGAGGGTTAAAATCGTCCAAAAAATATTATCCCTTGATGTGATAGATAGATAGATACATATATAAGCTTAACAGATTGCTTTCTTTTCTTTTCAATTTTATTCTTAATTTTTTCACATCAAGACTCGGCATTGATGCAGAATTGTGAATTTTGGCTTCAGTTTTTCAGAAAAATATAGTCTTGTCTGAGCCGCCCATTAAGGTTTGAGTTCATCACGAGTGTCCCATATCCGAAAGCAGTATGTCCCAATTCAAGGAGTGGGCGGACCCATGGCATATGTCGATCCGAACTTGGGACGATTCGCTCCTTGACTCGCTATCTCAGCTTGCACCCATGGCGAGCTACGAACGCGAGTTAAATAGCTATTTGATCTTATATATTCTTACAAATTTACATTTTTAAGGTACTTCTGAGTGAAAATGAAATTTTCGACAAAAATGAGGAAATGTGCGTGGCTCGCCTCATCCCAAAAATGGCAAGCATGTGAGGAGAGCCGAGCATAAGTTTCTTGAGTTAGCTGGCTTGCACTCAACTTGTCCGACTGGTGAGCGTAAGCCTACTCGCCCGCCAAGCAGCTTGCTCCATTTAGCACATCTAGTTCAAATGTAACTTTGCGTCTCCGAGTGTTCACCAACTACTTTATATACATTTGATAACTTAAGATCGTTCTAATTCTTCTTCATAAATTTTGTTCAATTTAAACCTATATAAATTAAGGAGTTATAATATCGTTTATAGGAATGACAAAATGTCTTGTTCTATCTTCCATTCTCCAAATGGGAAAAAAATTTCGGTTGGGGATTAAAAAACTATGTTTACTAACTCAATTTAAATTTCACTGAAATTAATTTATTGACTTTAACCCACCAAAATTAGAAAAAGAGATCAAGGGAAATACTTTAGGCTTGTGCCCCATTAATTTGAAAAAAAAAAAAAAAGGTATTATGGAATAGTGATTGATGAAAAATGTGTGGTTAAAAAATAATATATTTTTTTTATTTACATGTAATATTATTTTAATAAAAAATATGTGTTTAAAAATGAGTACTGTAAGAAAAAGAATGAAAACAAATGAATGGGCTTAATAAGTTGAGATATAACACATTTATTAGTTTAAACTTCACTTTCAATAAGTCTTCACCTTTATGAACGAGTCAAATTCACTCTTTCTTATTTTTATTTTTATTTAAGGACTAACACGTGCACTATTTGTGTTATGAGACTTTTCGGAATGTTCGACTTTTAGTAACATATTATTAAACAACTAGTCTGAAATTTTTTTATTGTTCTAAAAAGGAAATGTATATTTATTAGACTTCTTAATCTTCTAAAAGCTTTAGAAACTAATGACAGTAAAATTAAACTGGGCATTACTCACAATATAATTCAAACACCTCCTAGTAATTTGTGAGATAATAAAATGAATTGTGTATTTTCAGTTTCTTGCTTCTTCCTTTAAGTATTTTGGTTATGCTTAAAAGTTTATTTATTTTTTCAAGCGACTTGCCATCGAAAAGCAGTTTTGCCACAGAGAAGAGCCGCTAAAAAAAGTTGCACAGTCTAACATTTATGTTGGAACTGCATCTGAATTTATTCCTGAATTTTGCCTGGACATCGAGAAAACAGTGGATGGGGTTTTTTGATGATAAGTTGAGATTCTATTCCCCTTTTCATCATAAAGAATTGTGTCATCATCTTCTTGTGGAACCCTACATTTTTCTCCTAAAATTATTGTTTTCTTCCAAACTGAATCTTCATGCTTTGATTTCTTTTCTTTTTTCTCCTCCTTCCGCGATGAAATCGCATTTCCGAGCACTCTCATGCTCATGCTTGAAGATAATATGCTGTGTGATGAGGCGGTGGAATTTGATCTGTGGTGATACGAGGCGGCCCTTTTGTGTTGCATGAATGGTGGTGGCGGCAATGGCCGCTGTTGTTCATCATCCTCTGGTTGCGACGCCTCCGAAGGTTCAATTTCACCTGGTGATTTGTTGGATGCATCTTTTCCGTTCGATGAAATGTCTAGCTGGGAATTTTCTGTTTTGGCATTGTCAACTTCTGATGGGCGAGGCGGTTTCTTACGTGATAAAGAACCACATAGAGAGGAAATTACAGCCATTGTTGCAGCAATGCATACTATTAACAATGAAAATGAAATAAGATGATGATTATTTGAAGAACTCTCGGCTATAGGAATTTTTCTTCCCATGGCTGGGAAAATAATGAAGAAATTCGATTCTTTCGGACCTGGAGAACGTTTCACAAGAACGCGGGAAAACTTGTCCTTTTTAGATTGGATATGTCTTCGACGAACTTGTCTTTTTTAGATTTAGATTGGATATGTCTTCGACAGTTCTTGGAGGCCTCGAAGACATTTTAGTCTCACTATCTCTTTACCTTATCTCAAGAATCAAAATTTGAGCAACATGGTTGTTTTTGGTTGATTGCTAAAGGGAATGCTGGTAAGTGTGGCTGTTGGTAGAAAGGAATCGTGAAAAATGATTCATATTGTTGAAGTTGAAGAGAATGGAAGTTAGAGAGAAAGTAGTATATGTTTTTCTTTTTCCTCATTTGGATTCCGAAACAGATTGCTAAAATTGAGGTTGCAATGACAAAAGCTGAGGCTATGAAGCATAGTCTCACATTCCACACTTAAGCCCTTATGTTAAACCGTTGAATTAGTTATTGGAAAAAATTCATAACTAAAAGATTAAATATTATCAATTTCAAAAATCATATATTTATCAAAATTTACTTATGATTTAATTAATTATATATTTTATTAATTAAATATATTAAAATTATATATAAATATATTAAAATTATATATCTATACAATTTGATTACAAATTAATGATTTAGTTAGTCACATATTATTTTTTTATCACAAATTAAAATTTTAATATATCGTAAATTATTTTATGATCACAATTAAAAATTTTATGAATCACAATTTATTTATCAATTATAAAAAAATATATTATAAATCACAACTTATAATACAGTCACAAATTAACATTTTTTTAGGTGAAATATTATTACTTGGTGACAATTTATGTTTTGTATTAATCAGAAATTAACCAATTTAATGATCATAATCAACCAAATAATTTACGACCGCCACCAACACTTACGACCACTATCTCCACCACAACCAACCAAAAATTTCCCAAAAACTCGTCGTCGTCGTCACCACGACCAACATCGCCATCGCCACCAATCCGCAACTAGAACCGCAGTCATGGCCACCACCAACCAAATGGTCACAAACCCCACCACCCACAATAACCACACCACTGCCATGACCACCATCATCAGAACTGTCACTTCACCACCGCAACTCGGGCCGCCACTCCCAATTCTCCACCAACAAAGCAGATCCAAAACTCTATCGCCTTATCATCATTGTCGTCGCCTCCACCACTGCCATCACCATCTCCACCATTTTTGACCACCACCACAACCCCAAACCCAAATCCAAAACCAATTCACCACATGTACCAACGGACCATCGCATGACCTCACTACCACCGTTAGCATCACCTGAACCACTACTGCAAATATATTAAAATTATATATAAATATATTAAAATTATATATCTATACAATTTGATTACAAATTAATGATTTAGTTAGTCACATATTATTTTTTTATCACAAATTAAAATTTTAATATATCGTAAATTATTTTATGATCACAATTAAAAATTTTATGAATCACAATTTATTTATCAATTATAAAAAAATATATTATAAATCACAACTTATAATACAGTCACAAATTAACATTTTTTTAGGTGAAATATTATTACTTGGTGACAATTTATGTTTTGTATTAATCAGAAATTAACCAATTTAATGATCATAATCAACCAAATAATTTACGACCGCCACCAACACTTACGACCACTATCTCCACCACAACCAACCAAAAATTTCCCAAAAACTCGTCGTCGTCGTCACCACGACCAACATCGCCATCGCCACCAATCCGCAACTAGAACCGCAGTCATGGCCACCACCAACCAAATGGTCACAAACCCCACCACCCACAATAACCACACCACTGCCATGACCACCATCATCAGAACTGTCACTTCACCACCGCAACTCGGGCCGCCACTCCCAATTCTCCACCAACAAAGCAGATCCAAAACTCTATCGCCTTATCATCATTGTCGTCGCCTCCACCACTGCCATCACCATCTCCACCATTTTTGACCACCACCACAACCCCAAACCCAAATCCAAAACCAATTCACCACATGTACCAACGGACCATCGCATGACCTCACTACCACCGTTAGCATCACCTGAACCACTACTGCCAGCACAATCACCACCTGCTTCGTCGTCGCTAGCATTGTAAAGCCACCACCACCTGTACCATATCTGCCAGCGCCACCATTACCAGCACCACCACTGCCAAAACTCACAACAATCTCCAGCACCACCACCTTGTCGATAACACCATAACCAACACCCAAAGCAACCCTAAACTGATCAAAGAAAGAAACACCACCATTTACAAATACAATGTCGCGCGCTCAAAATCAAAAGCACTCATAAACCATAGCGCTATTCACCTAAAACGCCCCCAATGTAGATCGGAGGAAGAGCATTGTGATCCTAGCTTGGTGCCGTGCGTGGTAGTTGCCACAAGGCCACAATGTAGCTACATAGAGGCGCTCGCCCTTGTGCAGCATCGGAGCTCACTGTCAGGGAAGCTACTATTGCAGTGGCCGATGGTGCTTACATTTTGGCGATAAGAAGTGTTGGCAGCCGATGGTGTGTGTGCTAACGGGATAGAAAGAGGAGGAAAATATAGAAAGAGAAGTGAGAGGGAATGATTAGGGTTTGGGAAGTGGGGGTGTGGATTGGGTCTGTGTATATAGATTAATTTAATTTTATAATTTTATTATTAATATTAAAAATTTGAATTATTATCTGAATTTTTGAAATAAATAACATTAAGAGTCTGTTTGGGAGTACAGCGGGCGCGAGGAAGGCGGTGCGCATAACGACTCCTCGCGCGATGAGCTTCAGAACATGTTTTCTGGTTGTGTGGATACTGTTATGTGTTGACACACTTGGCCAACCCACTGGGGCCTACGGCCCACTCATGCTGAACCATGTGACACTTCAGTCGAAGTGGTATATATGCCAAGGCCCTCATGTCGAAACCCTGTGAAAGTGGTCGAGGCCCTCATGCCAAAGCCCTGGGAAAGAGCCCGAGGATCTCATGCCAAAGCACAATGAAAAGTAGTTGAGGCCATGATGCAAAAGCACCATGTAATTGGATCTGAAGCCCTGAAGTGGAAGTATTATGGAAAAACAACACCTTCCATAGACACTTTTCCCAAGAGATCTTCTGCACAAAGATCTTAATTGAATGATTGATAGGACATTTGTCATGAGTTTAAATGTTAAGTCTTGTCACTAGTAGAGGCGGCTCTGCCAATAAATAAATGTATAGCAGGCTAGGTGCGGCTGATGCCTACAATTTGACGTGTAAATTGTCCGGATGAGGCCACATGTACCCCGAACTAAGGGTCATGATCTAATTGGTGACACTATAAATACTTCCCCATGTACCAAATACAAAGGCTAATGCAAGAATCAATACAAGAAACCACACTTTACTCTCTCTTTCTTATTATCTTGCATCACAATACGAACTTATGCATATTTACATACACATTCACAAACGTCGATTGGTAATTATGGTACAGTCGGTCCACGAACAATCCCGTTGAATTTCGAACGCTCTCGTCCCGCGTCGTTGAGCTACTTCCACACCCTTGATCTTTCCATTTTAGACCGTCCACGTGTCTTAGTGTGTTGGACTTTCGCTCACGTGTGCGCGGGTAGGTCCAGCATCTGTTGGCAACATTTTTTGAGTACCAGCCATCAAATTTAACATCTAGGGCAGCCATCAAGGGCTAAGCCTTAGCTAACTTTGTGGCAGAATTCGCCAATTTACCTGAGATAGATGAAATCATGGAACAAGTCGAGCCCCCTACATGGAACTTATTCGTTGATGGGTCGGTTGGAGACGCCGGCTCAGGTGCCGGAGTTGTCCTCATCAGCCCGAAAGGTCACAAGCTGAACTCGATGGTAAGGTTCGCGTTCAAGGCCACCAACAATGTAGCAGAATACGATGCACTTCTTGCAGGCCTCAGGTTAGCCAGAGAAATGCAAGTAAAGAGGCTACTCATCAGTAGTGACTCATAAATGGTCGTTAGCCAGGTCAACAATAACTTCTCAGTCAGGGACAAAATAATGGCCTCCTACTTGCAAATGGTGATGAACCTCATCCCATCCTTTGAAAAGTTTGAGTTGATCCAAATCCCCCGCATCGAAAACGCACACGCGGATACACTCTCCAAACTTGCAGGTAACAAGGATTCCAAACAACTCACAGTAGTCCCTATATGGCACCTCCTCATGCCGTCAATCGAGGCCCCCAATGTGATGTGGGTCGCTGGGACTCCTACTTGGATGCAACCCATTGTGGCATACCTCAAGGATCAGGTACTTCCCACTAACAAGCATAAGGCCTACAAGCTAAGGAGGAGGTCAGCCCATTTCCTCTTCATTGATGATGTACTCTATAAGAGGAGCTACTCCTCTCCATTCTTACGATCCGTTGAAGGAGAAGAGGCTACCTACATATTAAGAGAAGTCCATGAGGGTGTGTGCGGCAACCACTCTGGAGGTCTATCTTTGGCACAAAAAATATTAAGGCAGGGGTACTACTAGCCTACCTTGAAAAACGCCCTCGAGTTTGTACGAAAATGTGACAAATGTCAACGATTCTCTCCTGTCCAAATACAACCACGCAAGATTTGACCACGGTCTCCAGCCCTTGGCCTTTCTTGAAGTGGGGTGTGGACCTCATAGGTCATCTACCAAAAGGCAGAGGAGGTGCGAGCTTCACAACTGTGGCCATTGATTACTTCACGAAGTGGGTTGAAGTTGAACCCCTAGCAAAAATTACAGAAGCCAATACTTCCAAGTTCTTGTGGAAGAATATCATATGTCGGTTCGAGATTCCCTACTCGATCATCTCAGACAATGGTAGATAATTCAACAACAAGAAGGTTAGAAGTTTGTGTGAAGAACTTGGCATCAAGAAGCACTTCTCCACGCCTCACCACCCACAAGCAAATGGCCAAGTTGAAGTTGTGAACAAGACAATTAAGCACGTCCTGAAAAGGAAGCTTAATGTGTCAAAAGGGGTCTGGGTGGATGAGCTGCCACAGGTTCTTTGGGAAATTCGAACCACTACGAGGATCCCAACAGGGGAAACACCTTTTCTCATAGCATATGGGACTGAGGCGATGAGCCTCGTTGAAGTCGGACTTCCATCTCTACGACGTCTGCATTTCAGTGAGATAACAAACGACGAGCTTCACAGGTGCGACCTCGACTTCATTGAGGAAAGGAGAGATGACGCCCAGCTGAAGCTCGGCACATATCAAAGGCGTGCAGAGGAAGACGCATACCTGCCTTAAACAGGTACTCGCTCACCGCCACACATCCAGGCTTCAAATAGCAGGCTCGCTCATGGGCCTCGGGTAACATCTCTACATAATGAGGTATACAATACCTCTCCCTAATCTCCCCCAGCCTCTTCCATGTCATATTTGAAGGGACTCTAGACGCCCCCCACTCTTCAATGTAGAACTACTACCTCCTTGGTTGTAGCATACTGCTCAACCTCGGAGTCCCCCCATATAACTAGCCCCTTGATCGAATGACACGACAGTGATCAACTCCCTACCCGAGGTGGACTCCATTTCAAAAAAGGACTAAGAACACAATACAAGGGATTTTTTGTGAAAATACCGACGGGAATAACTACGCCAACGGAATGGTACCAAAAAAACAGAGAACACAGCTTCAACACCGAAAAACTTAAGCTTTGGAAGAAAAATCAGATTGCAAAGGTAGAAAATCCAGAAAAATGGGGGTCTCTCACCTTTTATAAAAGGTTAGGACGAACCCCAACCGTCTGATCAAAGCCCATCCATCTGGACCCTTCATTCTGAATCAAATCCGCGGCGTAGAATTCAAACGATTTTTCAAACCTACGCCTCAAATTTAAGCGTGTCTCCGACGCACCTCCCCCAATGCATCTGGTTCTAGAAGCTCCAGCTGTTTTCATGATTATGACTTTAATTCGACGGCAGGCGCCTTAGAAGTTGTAATGGTTCAGCCACCTTTCCTCGTAAATATGCGTGTAACATCAAATCATTGACACAATTGCCGAGGAACAATTATTGTCAATGTGTCTCAGATTTCAGCTATCAAGCTTTGCAGGTTCGGTTTCCACCAACCACCTCGGCTTCCTCTTCATCATTCAACCATCAAGCCTAGCAAGCCTTGCAGGTTTGGTTTCCACCAACCACCTCGGCTTCCTCTTCATCATTCAGCCATCAAACCTCGCAAGTTTGGTTTCTCAACCCACCTCAGCTTCATCATATTTCAGCCATCAAGCCTTGCAGATTCGATTTCCACCAACCACCTCGGCTTCCTCTTTATCATTCAGCCATCAAGCCTTACAGGTTCGATTCCTCAACCCACCTCGACTTCATCACATTTCAGCCATAGCAAGCATCACAGGTTCGATTTTTCAATCCACCTCGACATCATCATTCTCATCACTCCTCGATAAACAGCACATCTCTAACTCCAACCATGATATAAATATCTATACTTGGACTTGGGGAACTATTATTTGGGATACAAAAAATTTCAAAAATTTCTTTCAACTTAACTAACTGGCATTATTTCATCAAAGTCCGCGCATTACATAAATGACTATACTTGGACTTGGGGGACTATTGTTACGTGTTGACACACTTGGCCAACCCCCTGGGGCCTACGACCCACTCGTGTCGAATCACGTAGCACTTCAGTCGAAGTGGTATATACGTTGAGGCCCTCATGCTGAAGCCCTGGGAAAGTGGCCGAGGCTCTCATGTCAAAGCATTGTGAAAAGTAGTTAAGACCATGATGCAGAAGCACCATGAAATTGGAGTCGAAGCCCTGAAGTGGAAGCATTATGTGAAAAGAGGAGGCCTTGTTGGCCGAAGCTCAGTAGCTGAGGTAGCAACCTCCAGATCACAAAGCAACATCTTCTATAGACACTTCTCCCAAGAGATCTTCTACACAAAGATCTTACTTGAATGATTGATAGGACGTTTGTCATGAGTGTAAATGTTAAATCTTGTCACTAGTAGAGGCGGTTCTGCCAATCAATAAATGTATAGCAGGCTAGGTGCTACTGATGCCTAAAATTTGATATGTAAATTGTCCGGATGAGGCCACGTGTACCCCGAACCAAGGGTCACGATCTAACTGGTGACACTATAAATACTTCTCCATGTACCCCATACAAAGGCTAATGTAAGAATCAATACAAGAAACCACAATTTACTTTCTCTTTCTTATTATCTTGCAATACAATACGAATTTACGCATATTTACATACACATTCACAAACGCCGATTGGTAATTATGGTACAATCGGTCCACAAACAATCTCGTTGGATTTCGAACGCTCTCTTCCCACGTAGTTGAGCTACTCCCACACCCTTGATCTTTTCGTTTTAGACCGTCCATGTGTCTTAGCATGTTGGACTTTCACTCACGTGTGCGTGGGTGGGTCCGGCATCTGTTGGCAACATTTTTTGAGGTCAACAGGTACAATTGTTAGCATGAAAACCCGCCTACCTCCAATCATCGCAGCGGTGCTCTTCACTGTCCATTAGCAGTTTGTGGCTTTAAGATTGCCACTGGCCCACTACGGCTTCGAGGTTCGTCTAGTTAAAGCAAAAAAGGAGTAAAACGTACCAAGAACATCATTGATTGTATTTTGCAATTGTTGGTGGCGGTGTGGTGGTGACGGTTGTCGTGAGGCAACTATGGTGTCTCTAGTGGTGGCGGCAATGGCGAGATGATGGTAGTGGTCACAAATTATTTGGTTGATTGTGATCAATTAATTGATTAATGTGTAATCAATAAATAACATGTGGCCAATAAAATACATAAATTGTGATCAATAAATAATGTGTTATCTATAAATTTGTTTAATTGTGACCAATAATTTAATAATTTGTGACTTAGAAATAATTTATGATAAATTAATTTGATATTTTGTTACCATGAATTAAGTTATTATGACTTACAAATTTTGTGATTTTGTTATTAATGAATAATATTTGATATATTTGTGATAAAAAAAAAAAACATGTCGTACCTATAAGTTTTATGATTTGTGACTGTGACGTTCGTAATTGTGACTAATATATAATTGTCACCATAAATTAATTGTGACATTAATATATATAATTAATAAAATATATTTTTAATTAATTATTTCATAAATAAATTTAATTAATATATGATTTTTGAAGTTTTAACTTTTGAAATGAGTAATACTTGGCCCTTGTTTTATGACCATTTTTTGACGAAAACTTTGTTTTGAATAATGAGTTTTTGAAGGATGTGTGATTAAAAAATATTAAAAAAATGTTGGGTTTAAGTACAGAATATTTTATTGTGTGAATATATACTTAGAAATGAGCATATAGAATAAAAAGTTTTGAAATAATGGTTCTTAATCTCTTGGGTGTGTTTGATTGCTAATATTTTTCATGAAAAATGTGTTTTTTCCATTAAATTTTTTATTTTTGTGTTGTTTGGTTGATTCATACTTTTGGTCACTTGATCATATTTTTCTCAAAATCAAAGAAAATATTTTTTTAGGGGGAGTAAGATTTTATTTTTCAAGAAATTCACCATCTCTCTCTCCCTCCCATTTATCCCACTCTGTCATCTACTCACTAATAAAAAATGCACAAATATAATATTTTCAAGATAGAAAACTAAATCAATCAAATACATTTAATTAATATTTACCATACAAATAAGTTTCAAACAATTCAATTGCCAGAATTTATTTTATTTTTATGCAAATTTCATACTTGCAATCAAACAAACCCTGCTATAATCTTTTCTCTTATTTGATGTGCAGCAAGAAAATCACGTACCTAGCACCATCTGCTGGAAGCCTTCCCGAAAAATACTTGATTTAGGGAAGCCTGATGTGGTACGAATCCTCATCTACATAAATAAGCGGCACTGTCTTTTGCAATTTTGTTATCGATCCAATTTTTTGTTCTCATTTATATAATTATATATTTGATCTGATGGTGTTTGTCAATCTAAAATCAGTGCATGTTTAACTTAGCTTGTAAATCTATCGATTAAATTTTGAAAGAAGTGGTATTTGGTTGTGATTAGAAGTAACTTTACTTTCTTATTACAAAAAAAAGTTACTTATAAGTAACATTTAGTCCTTCTGAATTGCCTCAATTACTATTGAACATTATTTGAGGGAAAACAAAATGTAAAGAGAAATTATTTGCATTCGTGTCTCTTGCAAATCTAGATGAGTTATATTTAAGCTTAGATATCTAAACATTGCTCGATGTTGTGTGTTTTTGCTTGTGCTTTATCGAGTTAAACAACAATAGACAATTAAATAAATAATCTTTCATTATCAAAAGTAGGTTTAAATATCTCAATTACATTGAACTTCAAAATCTCTGAGTAGTTATTGAACTTTCTTAAATGTCTCCCAATTAATATTGAACTTTAAAAGTTTTAATTATAACTGAACTTGAAAAAAATCTCGAGTTGTCATTAAACTTATTAAAACGTTATTCTATATTGATGAGTGCTCTACACTCATTATATTTATGTCACTTAATTCATTATTTTATTACCTTTTAGAATGCTTTAGAATGTTTTAATGTGTGTTTTGATGTTGTGATATAGGTTGATGAAATTAAATGAAATAAGCAAAAGTTGGCAAAATGGGAGAAAATGCAAATTGTAAGAGATCCAAAG
Organism: Olea europaea var. sylvestris; assembly: GCF_002742605.1. Lineage (NCBI taxonomy): Eukaryota > Viridiplantae > Streptophyta > Magnoliopsida > Lamiales > Oleaceae > Olea > Olea europaea. The sequence continues at coordinate 26,111,766 of NC_036243.1, read as the reverse complement.
TTCGGGGACTAAAATGAAAATATTCAAAAGTTGTGTCGAACCTCAAGATGAAGATCCAAGAGTATTAGGAGACAATTGGATGAAGAAATATGTCAAAGGGATTAAATTTAGGCAGAATACGATCACAAATCAATTTCCAATGAAAAGTTATGCTTCAGAATTTTAGCATCACATTGAGACCCTTTTTTTACATAACACATGATTGAATTGGAGAATGATGTTTGAAGCAAAGTTGTAGCCCTTTGAGTTATATTTTCAACCCATCTTGAATCATCTCAATCGGATTTCGAATGAGAAAGTTATGCTAAAAATACTGAAGGACGTCTAGTCTGTTGTTTTCTATCGAACCGGGCGCCATCTCGCTGAAAATAACAGTAAGCCCGACGCTGCAACGCCCGATATGCGGGAAAATGGGTTTTTATGCTTTTTGGACTCTTTTCTTGACTCAATTCAACCTTAATTCGTCTAAGACCCTAACATACTATAAATACCATCCAAAAATCCCTATTTTCAAGAAGAATAGAAAGGGCCAAACACAACAATTGAAGGGGCCAAAATTGAAGACAATTCAAAGGAATTCAATTACAATTCAAAGAAGGAATCAAGGGAGGCAAGAACAACTTCAAGGGAAGAAATTGAAGATCTACATCCTAGTTTTTTCTACTCTCGTCCTTATGTATTCTTATATGAATTTTTGTGTTTCCATAGATTATATCATGAGCTGAATTCATATTCTAGGGATTGATTGTAGCCAAAACTTGATATTATGGTTTGATTATGTTATATCTACTTTTATTTAATCTTCCACATACGTTTAATTGTGTCATGATTTTAATACTTTCAATTAACTGGCAACTAATTGAATGATTTGATATTTTAAATTTTAACAATTGAGAGAGAGGCAAATTTAGGCACAATCATAGGATTGATACAACATAGGTTTTATGTGTTTCAAGAGAAAGTATAGAATCTGTGAAGCTTACTCCATAAAAGAATCGAGACTTCAATAAATTCTTGATTTTGATTCGGAATAGAGATATTGGAATTTAAATTTAGGACTAATTTCTAGCTGGCGCTCAAGAGAGGAGGTGAGAAATACATTAGGATTCTTACTTTTAAGCATGGAAAAATTGATTAGAATAACTAGACATAATTGAATTGTAATTGATAATTAGGTGAAATCATTCCCTAGGTTTTTCCATCTTGAATTATTCGTATAATTTGCATCCCTTGAATTCGTCACCAAAATCATCGTTAGATTAGTTAACAATATTAATTTCAAATTCTATTTGTCTAGATAAAATAGAAGCTACGCAATTATAGTACTTGGTAGAAATTAAATTACAATCCATGCGGGTTCGACACTCTTATTTCGAAACTAAATGGTCTTCCTCTATTGAACGAGAGGATAATTGCAAAGTATTATAATACATTTGCCAAAGTGGAAGATTGGAGTTACTGGAATGAATTTAAAAGGAGGAAATACAATCCACTTGAAGGGGTTGAAAAGAAAAAGCTTTTGTTGCCCGTAGATTTGGACTGTGAACCGACTATTCAACCCGAAGAATTATCAACTATTCAAGAAGAGCATAAAGAGGTTGACAAATTCACCATGGGACCAAAACAATGGGACCAAATGAAGTAGCAATTAATGAAGATGAAACTATCACACATTCTTTTGATTTCATTAATTGTCCAATAATTGAATTTGTGATTAAGCTTGAGGATGAACAAGAGGTCTACGTAATTGAATTCAAATCAGATAGAATGGGCAAGTCATATCACATTGGAGAAGGAAATGTTAGAATTTGGAAAAACAACGAAGAGTGGAGCAAAGCCAAAAGAAGAAAAATGGACAGGGCATCTGAAGCCTTTCTTAAAGTTCCATGATGCAATTGCCAAATTCAAGTTAATGACTATAAACAAGCGCTTCTTGAAAGGCAACCCAAACTTTTTTTTTTTTTTTAAATTTTATTCACTTACTCTATTTTTCGATTTATAGGATAGTTTAGTTTATTTTTACAATTTATTTAGAAACCATCAACCATATCCCATTTTCCTTTAAGTCTTTGAGTAATCAAGTTGGTTATTAGATATTTGAGCTAAGTAACACTTGTTCCATGTATTTAATATCTAAAATTTGATTTTTCGAGAACAAGACGTCGCAAAACAATCAAATCAACATTGACGAGAAGTAACTGGATAAATATCAAGTTTGGGAGAGAAACTAAAAGAAGTATCAATCAAGTCCAGCATCATAGCACCAGACCGTCATTGACAATTTAGATAATTTAAGAAAGTTCTTCTCCTTTTCTTTTAATTTAACATTGGGGACAATGTTTAGTTTAAATTTATGGGTGTATCATAAATTATCTAATTGCCTACATTTTTTTTATTATTTTGAGTGATTTGTGTGCATTTTTTAATTATTTTTAATCTGTGTGCATTGTTAAAAAAAAAAAATCATTTTGTGTTTTACATGTTTGTGTGAGATAGATAGCTTTGCCGACAATGATGTATACTATTGAGAACATGTACTAGTTTATGGATTATGAATAAGTTATATGTGTGAGTTAGACTTTTGCTTATCTGTGTGAAACGAAAAATATTTTTGCAGATGAGTTGATTGTGGGATTGCACATGAGTAGGTTGATTCATATTTATATGTTGGATTAGAGAACATAGATGCTTAACCCAAACAACCTTTAAACATTATTATGCCCTTGTTTGAGCTTCATTTTTTTGAGGAAAATGTATTTTTCTACAGTACTTTGACATCATTTTAACCACATATTCTTTAATAAAATAATATTATACGTAAATCTAAAACTTTCCCTTATTTTTTAACCACATATTTTCCATCAATACACTATTAAAAAATTCATTTTTCCCCTAAAATGGGGCTCAAACAAGCGCTATACCTTTAAAACCAAATATAGGATGTTTGGTGGTTGAGCTGTTGTAGGGAAACTTGGAGATAAAATGTGGATTCCGTGTATGCTAACTTTTGTATGGACTGTCTGAGACTAATATGATGAAAATTGGGTAAAAACCTTAAGTTAGAGGTCAATTTTCAAAAATAGATGTTTAATAAGGGGCATAGCACTAATCACTGGTAAAAAAAGAGAGAGAAAAATGATATCAATGAGGACAAATTCAATAATCTCGTTGTGAATCATCTCTTTGTAGCATTTATGACTCGAGTGATTAAGTCTATAAGGGTTTAAAACCTGACGTTCTAAAGTCATCTGATTTGAGAGTTATCGGCATAAAGCTCACTATAAGGATCATCTAGAAAGCTTAAATGAGGGACGTCCATACAAAGGGTGATTAAAGGAAAAAAATTTATATCAAATATTTTGATTAAGCCTCGAACACTTATTCTAGAGGATTAGACCTTTGATAAGGGGTTAGTAACTTGGTTGATTCCTAAAAGTTGCAGCAGTAAAAGAAAAAAGGAAAATCCTCATCTATTGATATGTTGAACTGCAATTAGTAAAATCTAACCAAATTTGAACGGTGTAAAAAATTAGCATTGAAAATCCACCTTAGATTACACCGTTGGGAAAAGAAAAGAAAATAAATTTGGGGGTGTGTGAATCACGTGAGCGAAGTTAGGAAATATTTGACTTTTTAGGTTAGGATTTGAATAAACTTATCATTGTACAGTGTTGCACTTAACTCCCCACACACACACACACGTTTTGCACTGAATGGGTAAGAATTTAGCTTGTGCATTGTAACTTTGAAGTGATTCATGAAATTGATGCTATGTTTTCAATCCTGAGCTATGAGGGCAAGGTATCTAGTACTATTTGTTTTAAGTATTTTTGCTTGTATTTATTTGCTTGTGTTTATTAGTGATTTTCTTTAGTTTGGAGTTTGCTTGAGGACAAACAAAATATTAAGATTTGGAGTATTTGATTAGTGCTTCACACTTATTATCTTTATGCCACTTAATTCATTATTTTGTTACCCTTGAGAATGCTTTAGAGTGTTTTAATGTGTGTTTCGATGTTGCGATATAAGTTAATGAAATTGAATGAAATAAGCAAAAGTTGGCGAAATTGGAGAAAATGCCAAATTGTAAGAGATCCAAAGTTCGGGGGCTAAAGTGCAAATATTTAAAAGTTGTGTCGAACCTCATGATGAAAATTCGAGAGTGTTAGGAGTCAATTGGATGAAGAAATATGTCAAAGTGATCAAATTTAGGCAAACTATAATCACAAATCAATTTCCAACGAAAAGTTATGTTCCATAATTTTAGCCTCATATTGAGACCCATTTTTTACATACAAATGATCGAAATGGAGAATAATGTCTAAAGCAAAGTTGTAGTCCTTTGAGTTAGCTTTACAACGCATCTTGAATCACCTCAATCGGACATTGGACGTGAAAGCTATGCTAAAAATACTGAAAAACATCCAGTCTGTCATTTTCGACCGAACCGGGCACCGAGGCACCCAACTCACTAAAAATAACAGCAAGCCCGATGGACACCGCGGCGCCCGATATGCAGGGAATCTTTTTTTTTTTTTTTTGAACTCTTTTCTTGACCCAATTCAACCCTAATTCGTCCAAGGCACCAACATACTATAAATACCATTCAAAAAAACCCTATTTTCAAGAAGAATAGAAGGTGCCAAACACAACAATTGAAGGGGTCAAGATTGAAGACAATTCAAAATGATTCAATTGCAATTCAAAGGAGGAATCAAGAGCGGCAAGAACAACATCAAGGGAAGAAATTGAATATCTACATCCTAATTTTTTCTACTCTCTTCCTTATGTTTTCTTATATGAATTTTTGTGTTTCCATAGATTATATCATGAGCTAAATTTATATTCTAGGGATTGATTGTAGTCAAAACTTGAAATTATGGTTGGATTATGTTATAGCTACTTTTATTTAATTTTTCACATATGTTTAATTGTGTCATTATTTTAATACTTTCAATTAACTGTCCACTAATTGAATGATTTGATGTTTTACATTGCGATACTGGAAAGAGGCGAATTTAGGCACGATCATAGGATTGATACAACATAGGTTTTATGGGTTTCGAGAGGAAGTATAGAATCTATGAAGTTTACTCCATAAAAGAACCGAGACTTCAATAAATTCTTGATTTTGATTTGGAATAGAGATATTGGAATTGAAATTTAGGATTTATTTCTAGCCGGCGCTCGAGAAGGGATGAGAAATATATTAGGATTCTTGCTTTTAAAGATGAAAAAATTGATTAAAATAACTTGCATAATTGAATTGTAATTGATAGTTAGGTGAAATCATTCCCTAGGTTTTTCCATCTTGATTTATTCGTATAATTTGCATCCCTTGAATTTGTCACCAAAATCATCATTAGATTAGTTAACAATATTGATTTCAAATTTCATTCGTCTAGATAAAATAAAAGCTACCCAATTATAGTACTTAGTAGAAATTAAATTACAATCCCTGTGGGTTCGACACTCTTACTTCAAAACTATATTATAAAACTTAACACTGTACAATTGCGGTATAAATCACGTTGCATAAATCGCATGGCATATATATTGCTCACTCGCTCATTGTTTTAAAAGTTACAAATTTGATGACATTGTAGATGGAATGATGGATGCAATAACATTTTGTAAGTTCATTAGGTTCCTATTACATTGGTCTACATGATCGAAATAATGATTAATAGGGACAGTTGGGGCATTTGTATTTCGTAGTAGAGGTGAACTTGTTGGATTATGAAAGACGAATAACTGTGAAAACATTTGGTGAACTTTTGAAGTAACGAATGATGGAGTTAATGGTGAGATAACATTTAGGCCATGTTTGATTGGCCAAAGGTTTCTATGGAAGTAGGAATTCCAATTCCAAGTTCCACAAATTGCATGTTTGATAGCATTATTTTATCGGGAATAGATTTTCTTGCCTTTTCCAATCACGTAGACTATTTCTTTTCCAGGCACTATTGAGCTTTTTTTTTTCTCTCTCTCTCTTTTTTTGAAACAAATTCTATCCTAAATTGTAAAAAAATATTTTCCTTTAATTGACATTTTTCATGTATAACAAAACCAAAGGAATACTAAAAGGTAAATGATTTTCTTGGCTTTTTTTTTTGTTTTTGTTTTTTTGTAATGGAAAAAAATTTCATCCTTAATACCAGAAAATTTCATCCCTTTAATTGACAATTTTCATGTAAAACAAAGTCAAACAAACACCAAAAAATATTTTTATTTCAACATTTTCCATGTGGAAAATCATACCAATCAAATACAAAAATTTATAATTTTCAGGAAAATAATTTTTAGACAATTCAATTCCTTAGAATTCGTTTTCTTTCCATCCAAATTTCATTTTTACAATCAAATGGACCCTTAGTAAGTTTAGTGACAACTCGAGGAGTTCTAAAATTTAATGATAGTTAAAAATTGATGTTTAGTGACAATTATGATATTTAACCATCGAAAGTAAATACTTGAACAGTGACTCCCATTATGTTGAATTAAGGTATGGGTCTATGGCGAAATTTTCAAAATATCTTATTTTAAGACCTGAGACATTTTTTCTTTTGGTGAAAAATAATCTTCTTGCTAACAAACTGACATGGCTTAAAATAATTTGAAGTTGTTTTATTTTGACCAAGTCGTCTAATTCAACTAGTAGGATGAATTGGTCCAACTGATGAAAATTCTTGATCTGTACATTTCCTCTCTCTAAGAAATCCTGATTTTTAAGTCTTCGTATACATACAAAAATAAAAATGAAATTTTAACACATTTTTCTTGGTTCAATCACATTGAATGGCTCCAATTACTATATAGAATCTAAACACTTTCTCTCTACAAAAATAAAAAAAATAACCAAGATCACTTGACTGATAATTTCAGAACAAAAAAGATTCGATTTTTAATATTTATTTCACATTTTTAATATTGAACAATGGATTGCGCCACAATATTCAATGGTACGATACTAATAATGGTAAATTCGTGTGATTCTTGTAGGTTTTACATAAGCATTCTGCTTGATGTACATAATTTAGGTACATAGGGATGTCTACACCTCTCACATGATATGGCATGTGAGGGATGTGGACACCCCTATGTACACCAAGACTTGTCCTTTACATAAATGCCCCCATCCACACATGCCTCTCTTCACTCTGTGTAATGTGTAAAAGGGATAAGATTATATAATTGGTCACGATGGTTTCGATAAAATTTTGTCCGAATTGCTCAATTTCAACTTATACACTCAGATAACTCATTTTCAATTTAGTTGCAAGACATCCCATTCCATCTTATTTCATTAGGAGAACTCTTACAAAGCATTAAAATTATAAGAGCTTAAAAATCCAATAAAAAATCCCTGATAAGAATAAAGGGGAACAAATAGGAGATACTAACCATAGTTGGGGGTTCTTCTTGTGAAGAAAGTCTGAATGGAGTTTGCTGCTCGCATTTCGTTAAGACGATTTATCGAATGTGGCAACAATCAAACATAATTTTCATAAGTTCAAGTGCAGTACAAAATCCTCATTATTCGTTGCATTAATTTTTTTTAAAAATAATTATAATAAAATATGATACCCTACAAGAATGGGTAGAATCAATAATATTTCAGATTTTATACTTAAATTAGGAGTTGTATAACGGAGTACAAGTCGGTACGAGGACTGAGTTTTTTACCTTAACATGAAAACGAGATAAATTTGGGAATTCTTTTTTAGTGTTTTTTGCAAGATTACTGTTAGAAATATGTTACAGCAAATTTAGAATATTCCAGCTCATGTCTAGGATGTTAATTAGTTAGTGATTAGCCTGTTAATTAGCAAATTAGTTAGTTAATTAATCATCTTTTTTTTCTATAAATGGAGTCATTGTATTCATTAATAAATTATTGGATTGTGGAAGGTTTCTTCTCCTCCAATCATGGAACGCCTCTTTCTTCTGCTTTATGGAGTTTAATTTCATTCAATAAATTCTAACATGGTATCAGAGCAGAGTTCTTCCTGCTGCTGTGTTTTCTGAGATTTTCATCCCCTCTTTCTGTGTTCTATACAAATGAAAGCAGATCTCTAATTTCTTCTATTTTAGCATAATTCTGGATAGTGTTATTCCAGCAAAAGTTCAGTTCCCGTCTTCAAAAAATGGCGCCAGCAACATCAAAATTCGTCCTTGATTCTCTGCAATAAAATTTCTTCTCTTTCAAATTTTGGTTCTCTGAACTTTCAAAGATCTTTATGGACGGTCAAAGCCTACACTAAGTCTAGTTTCTCCATCAAATCTGGTGAAATCTGAAGACCCGCCAATTTGCTACCATTGAGAACATCATCCCTTTCTGCAATATGAACCTTACCAAGTTTGTCGTACAAAACAAGTCTCCTCAACTCTGAAAGCATTGTGCATTGGCACGAAATGGAATGGGAATGGAATGTCTGGTGATGTTTCGTGCTGATCTAATGGATGCTCATATGTATGGATTCAAGAGATTTGTTTTGCAAGGCTATTCATCATGGTTTTTCCCTCCAGTACTCTTTAATCTTCAAGATGAACTATTGTTGATATCTATAGTCCATCTTGAGGGGGGTGTGTTAGAAATATGTTACAGCAAATTTAGAATATTCCAGCTCATGTCTAGGATGTTAATTAGTTAGTGATTAACTTGTTAATTAGCAAATTAGTCAATTAATTATTCATCTTTTTTCTCTATAAATGGAGTCATTGTATTCATTAATAAATCATTGGATTGTGGAATTCCAATCCCTCCTTTCATGGAGGTTTCTTCTCCTCCAATCATGGAGTGCCTCTTTCTTCTACTTTATGGAGTTTAATTTCATTCAATAAATTCTAACAATTACTGTACATTTGTCACAACGTCCCTCCAACATGAACACGTCAAAATTCACCATATAGTGATTGGACCAAATTACTCGTCCCCAATGTCCTGGGTGGAGGGCATGCATCTTTCTGATGGAACAAATAGATGAAATGTATAATGTGTTGAAATGAGAATGTAAATGCGAAGATTGAAATGATGAATCCTTTCGAATTTTTACTCTCAATAAATGTACATAGTTATCATTGCAATTGTGCCAAGATTGGACATGGATTCTGCTTTTGAACAGAAGAATGACAGCCAAAGATTTGGATGAAGAGCTTGAAAAGGTAGCATGTCCTCTTGATAAGAATAAAATTTTATCCAATTTGGCAACTCCAGTTAATACCGTGCAATGTGCTTGAAACCGTTGAACTATATTGTTCAAAATTTTTAGATAAGGTGGTTCAATTTTACGTCACAAACTTATGAAATTATGCACATGTTAGGCATTTGGTAAAGAAATTGAATATTGCATGCACGTGAAAGGACATGTTGAAGACACGATATAACTACTTAAACTTTTGAATGAGTTGATTCAACAAATTCCTTTATATACATTTCTTGATAAAATCTAATGCCCTCATTTTTCCTATGAAAAACTGGCATTGGGTTTGTTCTCTAATGATTATCAATTTGAATCTCCTTATAATCATTGAGGTGAGTATCGGATTGTAAATTTCAGGGATCTGTGAGATTATTTGAGGTGAGTGTAAACTAGCACAAACACCCACGATCATTAAAAAAATCAAAATAAAATTGTTCCTATGAAAAACTTAACGCATTTAAATATATCAATTATGAACATTATTAGAACATTCTAGTTGTCACAGCAGTTTTTAGGATCATTCTTGCTTATTTAAATAATTCTAAAATATTTTATTTTTATAGATCAAATATGGAAATTATAAGTTACTTATTTTAACATATTTGAATATAATAATCATTACCACCATGCTCTTCAAATGCTAGTGCTCCTATTTATGGCAATTGCTATATAATCTCTAAAAATTGGATGCAAATAAGGAAATAAGTTACTTAATTTAACATGTTTGAACATAATAATCATTACTATCGCACTCTTCAGAATCATTTTATGTTGTCAGAATTTTTTTAATATAATGGTTGACGAACACTCACAATGAGAGGGAATTCCCTTCTTTTTTGGATTTTTTTATTCACGCAGAACCTATGCGCATATTAGAGAATGTCAACCATTATGTCATAAAAAAAAAGGGCAAAGTAGTTTAATTCCGCTCTTCAAATGATTAAACTCCTATTTATGGCAATTGCTATATAATTTCTAGAAATTGGACGCAAATAGAATAAAAGACGATTTAGTACATTATACTGAACTTTGACAAATAGCTTGATGCCTTGATCATACTTAATTTAAACAATATTGAAAACTCGAAATATACCAAATCATAAAATTATAGAATTTCCGCAGTGAAACAAACATGTAAATTGCATATTGATAATTAATTTGAAACAAAGTGCTCTACCACATAATGAAAATCCACCTCTGTACCTTGTACCTTAAGAAATCATGTTTTTTTCGACTTTTCTAAGAGCAAACTGTTCGATAAGCATGTAAAGAAGTTCTTCAGCAAATTATCCCATGAAATATGAATGATCGAGTTTAGCAGTTTACCACCATCCATAGACAACCTGGGTGTACTTATATTTAAACCACCTAAAACTCTTCTTGAAAGACCCTTTGACTTTGCCTTCAACAGAGTAGACTTTGTAACTAGCCACCCTTTTCTTCCTCTGGAATTCAGGGTCATTGAAACTCCAAGATTTTCCACTGCCTTTCTTTATTTTCCCGTCATTTTTTTGTGGTGGTGGTGATGGCTCCGCCGCCGCATAGGAAGCACTGTATGACCTGAAATTATTAGGCCTGGTGGTGGTGGTGGTGGGAGGGGGTCCATAATATTTTTCTATCTGCATCCTGTTATCACTATAGGACTCGGATCTGTAATCTCCCATGGTTTGGGGGTGTAGAAAGTTTTGAGTCTTGAATGACTTGAGGACTTGTTGAGTGGGATTAGAGGAATTGGAGAGAATTTGTGAGGTGAGAGGTGGGGTGGGTGGGATAAGCTGCCAATATAAGAGAATAAATGAGTGAAGGTTTATTTTTTTATTTTGAAAATGTTGGCATTAATGATGTTTAAAATCATCCAGACTAGTCAAATACAAATGATGTTTCATTATAATTTTCTCTTTGGCACTATTATATTTGATATAGAAGCCTCTTAATCAAAACATATAATAAAAACCTTGATTTTGATACATGATTTAGTATACTAAAATGAGAGATAATAATAAATGGTGCCGTCTCCTACTTTGTAAAGTAATTTAATCGTTAAAACGTTCAATGAATATGGTGTACCCATAGAATAAATAACTCACACAATGAGAACTTTGGTTTGTCTCATACTCACTCGATTTGGTTTGTTTCATATTTTTTTTATAGGTTATGGTTGCACAATCACTTCTAGCAATAGTAACGTGCAACTAATAATAATAAAAAATGTGACAACATCTAGAATTTAACTTTGAAGTATTCTCTTTTAATTTTCATTCTACTTGAAAAAAACAAAACTAACTTGGGTTTGGTGATATGTTCCCTTATTGTGCTGCATTTGCATTAGGAATGTCAATTCGGTTTGGGCGGCTCGTGACTCGGTCTGAAAAAAAGTCTGAATTGGCTCGGCTCGGACTCGATGAAACCGAGCCTAAGTTACAAGCCAAAATACCTCACGTCACAAGCTCACAGCTACCTGCCTGAAGCAGGTGTGGTACTTTTGTTATTTTGAAATTTATGTTCCTTTTTGTATTTAAAAACTATGCCACAATTTCTTTATAAAGTTAAAAAACGTTAGTTTACAAATGAGGGAAAGAGAATACGTAAAAGAAAGACTAATGAAAGGTTTATCTATTTTTTTGTTTAATTTTGTTGAATTCAATCTTTAACTAAATATTGTAAAAGTGAAGTGCACCCTTTACTCTAGTGGTAGAGCGTTTGGCATAAGCGAACCCCAACATTTTTACTTTACAATTGCCTTTAAAAAATAATAATAAAAAAAAATTAAAAAAAAATGAAGCTCACGCTCAAGAGAATTCTAAATTTTAATCCATCCTAAAATATAATTTTAGTTCCATACCGAGGTATCTCCTAGGACCTAATATATTGGTTGACGAGTGCAGAACCAAACCAATCAACCAACATTGTACACCTAAAAAATGGAATATCGTCTTTCATATAAATAAGTAAGTTTTTCCATATGGAGAATAAATACATATAGGGAACCGGAATCGAGATAAAATTTCACTAACTTTTATCAAAACAAGTTTTTCCCATTTTTCAAAACTTACTTTTTTTTTTTTTTTTTTTTTTTTTAAACACTTTTCAAAAAAACATTTTATTGAATTTATAATTTTTTTC
>NC_036243.1:26080528-26099308 GCF_002742605.1 Olea europaea var. sylvestris | reverse complement strand
CAATATGTATAGGCGGATACTGATTTAAAGGGTTCTAAAGTATGTGGTTGTTAGGTTGTATAGAATAATCGTAACACGTATCTATGTTCGAGAAGCTCCACAAAATTTTTTGGTGGGTTTGCAAGAATCTTGGGACCCTTGACAGATTCCACCACCAATGGTGAATGTGCCTGTGTGTTTGAAAATGTATGGTAGACCATACCATTCTAGATTCACTTAAAAAAAAAATTAAATTAAATAAATAAAAATTAATAAATAAATAAAAACGAGGCAATGTGTCACAAATTATTTACAAAGGTCAGATAAATTCTGCGAGCACAATAGAACGAGCATGAATTTCATATAGGGTGCATTTGATTGTTAACATTTTTTCACCAAAATTCTTACTTTTGTACTGTTTGATTGTCATTTTTTCATGAAATTTTTTTTCCTATTTTTGGTTATGTGATCATATTTTCCTCAAAATCAAGGAAAAAAATTTTGCTTTAGGAAGAATAGGATTTTATTCTCTACGGAATTCACTCCCTCTTTTTCTCTCTCATTTACCCACCAATAAAAATTGGACAAGTATAATATTTTCTATGTTGAAAATTAAATCATTCAAATACATTTAATTGACAACTTCCATACAAATAAACTCTAAACAATTGAACTACCTATAATTTATTTTCTTTCCATACAAATTCCATACTTGCAATCAAACGTACCTTTAGATCACATTTTTGCACTCAAATCACATTTTGGTTCCACATGTGATCAATTGAGTGGCTTATATAGAGTTATATTGCAAGTTAAACTTGTCGTAACCATTGATTAGCAGATAGTTTTTGAATTGAAAAACTTAAACACCTATTTATATGTAATTTTCTCTAAAAAATTTATATTAGTCAACTTTTAAGTCCTAAATTTAAAATGCCCAGATAGTTTTTCGCAATTCTTGGCCCACCTATTTATAGACTACAAATCTTGCTAGTTAGTATCCAATGTGGAAAGTGAGAAGTTGGGATCAATGAAAGCAACTCCAACTATTGGTCCCCTTTGGTTGTTTAAGTTATAAAATAAATTAATTATTATTTTTTTTATCTCATTTTAATTAATAAAAAATTAAAAACTCTTTATATATTTCAATTAACAATTTTATACTATTATCTAATATTATTTATTATTTGAAAATTACATGTAAAGTATAAAATAATTTTCAATCTGGAAAAAAATAATGTGTAATAAATTATGCTATAATATATAAAATATATTATATTATTATAACTAATTGGATCGATTTGTTATCGGATCGAATTGGCCTATATCTATATTTATTTCATTTAGTTAACAAATTATTGGATTCAAATTTTAATTGAGCTATCAGACAAAAATCCTAAATCCATCTCCCATTAATTTCATTAGGTTCGGATCAAAATTCAATCCATTGATAACCCTATTCACCTTTGGTGTTTTGCCTTGAACGTCGGCTTATCATCGTGATACACTATTCAAAGTTGTTAATGAATATATTGTATATTTCACTTTGGGTCCCCAACCTTTCAGTTTTGTGACAACTTCATTCCAGTACAATCTTTATCCCTCCTCCTATTCTCAACTTATTTTTTTTCGAACATATTGTACCTATTGACAGATTCCATCAAAGTATTCCTTCAGAGTACTGCAAAAAGACATTCTGACCCTTATCTTTAAATATAAAAAAATCAAATGCTAAAAGGCAAAAGAAAAAGACAAAATAAAAAGAGACTTCCTTTGGTCTCTGGCAAAAATTTGGTCAGCGTGTAAAAATGAATTGAAATCTTTACATAGCTGTCAGAGGCTTTGTAGAGCTGGAGATTGTGTGAGGGGTGTATGAAGGGTGGTTGAAAATGATGGCGGCGTCTCTTTGGTTTGATCGAATCATTCCCTTAAGTTTTGTCTAATTAATTTGCGCTCGGTGAAGCCTGGGGCAATGAGGTTTAAGTGCTGATGGCGAAAGATGTGCAGGTGAGGGTGGTATGGAAGGAGGATAGAGACATGACATGGATATTGTGGTGCCCCAATTTTGGGTTGGATTTAGGAGTTGGGGTTGGGGGTCGGGTCGGGTCGGGTCGCGTGAAGAAGTTAGAAGGGAAAATAAGTTAGAATGACCACCACTAAAACACATTTTATTCAGCTGGTCTTTGATCAAAATTATAAAAATAAAAGGAGCTTTAATTATTTAAAAGTGTTAAAAGATTTTTTTACCTTTAACTTGTAAAACAAAAATGAAGAAAGGATTGAAGTTTTTCTCAGTTGTGACTTGAACCCTGAATGGCAAAAAAATATTTTTAACTTCACAACCATTATAGCAAGTGATGGTCCTTTTTTTATGAGCAAAAAATATATATTATATTTCAAAAAATTGTTTCCTTTTTCACTTCAAAAACAAAATTTAATTAAAATTAAAATTTAACAATAACCCCCCGGTTGAACCATTAACCCAGTGGTTTTTTCCAAGTCAATCATCGGGTTGGTTCTAATAACTATGCATTCATATTCTAACATACACACCTTCCTCTTCCTTCAAATTCAAAAAACTTTCCATTTCAAAATCATCTTCTTCTTAGAATTCCAACTCTTCTTTTTAAGTTTAATGTCATCTCTTCTCCGTAGTAGATCTCCGTTGCACCCAAAGTTTTAACATTTTCCACAACTTAGCAACTAGTTGAAAACAATAACTGAGTCATTTATTCATTAGACACCTATTATAACACATGAAATTGTTTAAAATAAATTTTATCGTTATATTTTTTAAAAAAAAGGACAAAAATATTTTTTAAATTCCTGTTTTATTTAGAGTCCAATAATTAGATTTCGATAAAAAGCGATGTAGTATATCAATATTGGACTCATTTTAAAGTTTGCAATTAATAAGAACCATTAGACTTGAGAAAAAGTCAATTAGGATAAGCCAGCACCAAGATATTGTAGTTTGAATAAATCATAAAATATAACTTATCAATTTAATAAAAATTTGAAAAGGAAATTAGCTGCTAACACTGTTTCACTGATTTACATAACGACATTGAAATCGTTTCTGAAATATAAAACGACTTCGATATATTTTCAACATTAAATACACTCTGCTTAACTGTTTCTATAACGACATTGAACTCGTTCCTGAAATACAAAAAACAATGTATATGTCGTTTCGATATCGAACACACATTGCTTCACAATTTAACAAGTTTAGGCGCACGCAATGAAATAAGTAAACAACATTTATGTCATTTCAATACAATTTTCGACGACAATGATATCGTTTCCATTCAAATCGTAACTATAACGTCATACATATCGTTTCAGGAGTGGTTATACTAGAACGTCATAACTACAATACTAAATGTAATTGAAATTTACATATTTTCTTGACTTTTTATAATTCTCAAGTTTCCATATTGTATATGTCTAGAATGTGGACATTGTGCATATTTATGTAACGATATACACTTTGTTACGATGACATAAAGTAGTTGATATCGTTCTAGTATAAAATGCACTTATTCTAATAACGACTTTGAAATTTTCCCCGAGACACAAAATAATAACTAGAACGACGTATGCATCGTGTCTTTTCATATTTAACGAGTTTGAAATTGTTACAATTTAAATAATAATTAGAATGACATATGATGACTGAAAGAAGGCATCAAGTGGATTGATAGCACTCGAATGGTTCAAAAAGAGTGAATGAATATACTATCTTTCTTTCTGTTAAATGAGACCGAATTCACTTAATGACTTGTTTTATCATCCTACGTACAACAAATATATGTCAGGTGACTGTGGACAATCGAATCATCGTTTTTATAATTATCGTTTTGTATAAAGTAAAACGATATATATATTGTTTTAGTTAAGATTTAAACTAAAGCGATATCAACGTCGTCAAAGTTGTACTGAAATGATAATGATATCGTTATGTATCAAAATCACAAATAAAGTAACGACATTCATATCATTTTAGTACAAATTTGATAAGTTTGAAATCGTTTCAATTCAATTTACAAGTATGATGACATAGATATTGTTTCTTTTCATATAAAATGATAATTATATTGTTCAAGCTAAAAATGACGATTCGATTGTCTACAACCACCTGTCATGCCTTCAACATACATAGGACGATCGAAAGAAGTAATCAAATGGGTAGATACCACTTGAATGACTTAAAAAGAGCGAACAAATATACTTTGTCGGAATAGTTAGAAGGTGATATACAATCATGAGAACAAAAATGTTCTCATAGTTTCTTTTGAGCAAGATCTAACCCACTTGATTACCTACTTTGATCATCCTATATATGTCAGATGCATGTCTGGTGGTCGTGGACGGTTGAATTGTTATTTTTAGCAGAAACGATATAATTGTCGTTTTATTTTAACGGAAACGATATGTATGTAGTTTTAGTTATGATTTAAGCTAAAATGATATCAACGTTGTCAAACTTGTATTGAAACGATAATGATGTTGTTATGTATCAAAATCACAAATAAAGTAACGACATTCATATCGTTTTAGTACAAATTTAACGAGTTAAGTAGTTAGCCGTTGATGTGTATTGAACATGATACAATCCTTTAAGAGTATGATATATAACTCGAAAAGAAAATGAATGGTAATGTGAAAGCACGAACCAAATAAAATTTGATTTCTCCGTCTCTTTTTATTTGGTTTTTAAGTGGCAAAGCTAATGGCTAGAGGAGTATTATTAGATATTGGATGCATTTTAAAGTGAACTTCATATTTATCAAGTGTCCAAGAATTGCTCAAGTAAATTCATGAATCAAAGAGGTGCATCTTAAGATCGGATGTGTACACTCAATCCATTTAAGGATTACTCGCCCTTTCAAACTTGGGTCGGGCATTTAATTGTAAAAGGTAAAAACTCAATTAGTATTAATTATTATTATTATAACACATACTATGAAAATTTTACATACAAGTTTCAATTTTTTTTTTTATCAATAGAACATCAATAATTAAATAACAAGCTTTCTATGTCAAATATGTCACAACATCGGCCTGCACAAACTTTCAACATTACATAGGAAGCATCCACATCAAAATTCCCAAGTGCAATATGTTCTGACAGAGTGAGTCTTGATCTTGTCAAAACAAAAACAATTAAGAACACAGATTGTACAGTTAATAAGTAGGGATAGCAGAATTATTCACCACAGGAACTTCTAATATAGACTACATCTCCCTTAATATCACAGCAAAACTGTTCTTCACTGACAGAAAATTGGGGACATAAATTCCCATTAAAAGGAATAACCCAATATACATGTGATGCTATTATGAGATATTTCTCAAGACCACTTGGTTCAAATGCCACATTGATGGTCGCTAGGATTTACCCATCGAATGCCAAATAAAATTGAGGCAACAATTAAATATAACAAAAAAGAAGATGTTGCAACTTTTGATTACCCACTCAACCAAATGAGTTTCAAGGGAATAACATGTAGATTTTGGGGTTCCATGAAGGAAAAGAGGATGATGAGAAGGAAATGAGAATATTTGCACAGAGAGATTGACATGTGGAAGGAATGGAAGCCAAAATTGAATTAGGGCTAAATGGAAATTGAAAGGATAAAAGGAGATTTCAAGTAGGGTTCTATGGAAATTGAAATGAGTATAAGGGCAATAATGACCTTTTGTATATAAGGTCATTTTAGTCCTTTACAAATTATATTTTCCATATTTTATAACTTTAGGCCTTTCAACTAAGAAACATAGTTGTTCGTCTTTTTAAACTAATGTTCAGTTTGACTTGACCTTTTAAATCAATTCTCCTAGTTAGAAGTTCCTTTTTATTTTTAATTCTTTTTGTAATTTCTGTTGCTTTTTGTATATTTAAGTTAAGGGCAATAATATCTTTTTCAGTACTTTAACAGAATATTTTGATAAATTCTTCTAATTGGGATGACACGTGCGAATAAATGAAAAATTAGGAATGTTAAGAAGGATAAAATTGAGGCGAGTAAAATTACCACAAAACGAAAAGATTGAAATCCCAAAGTAAAGTAGTAAGAATGATTGGACCATCAAGATTGGGCCACAAAGTATGAATAATTCTAAACAAACAGAGGCCGTGACAACCCATGTAATAGGCGCCCCCATTGGAGGGGGTGTCGGCTTCCAATAGCAGGGCGTCAAATAGGCATCTTGTCATGGTTCCTGTCACAGTAACCCAACTCACGAAGTATTTTCTACTGCTAATTTTGTCTGCATAGTAATCCATAAATACATACTAGTATATAATATGTACTTGGGCTCTTTATACAATCTTGACTCCACGAGTCTTCTAAGAATAATAACCATGTCCACGTGTAATCTAGACTTTTCCAAATCCTAGGTAAGAATATCCCTTGATTCGTTGTTTTCTTACTGATTTTGTATGGCGAGGTGCTATTCAATCGTATATATGTAGCAAACCCAAGGGATATTCAAATATCAATCATATCTTCGTCGATGAGTATTGGAAGAGATTAGACTCTTTGATAACTCAACAAATTTTCGTCTTGTTTAAAACATAGCAAAATAATTTGGGGTACCTCTTAGAAACGGATTCCAGAGCGTTGGATGAGCATTCCTGTTTTGATCTTTAGAAGATCTTGAGATAATTGGTGAGGTCTTTATATATATAAAAAAAAAAAAAAAAAAAAAAAAAAAAAAAAAATTTTTTTTTTTTCCTTTTTTTTTTTTTTTTTTGAAAAAATTAATGTAATTTTAAAAATAAATCTAGTAGCATTCAAAAATTAAAAAAAAAAAAAAAAAAGGTATATGTCCTGATTAACCTAATGGCTAAAACGTGCATAGTTTAATAAAGTAAATTTAACAAAAATAACACTAGAATGGAGTATTTGTCAACTGAGCACTTTAGTTTCTAAATTTCAAGTAAAACTACCTTTTGTTCATTGTTTCTCTCTTTGGAATTTCACAAACAATTAAAAAAAATCTAATATACAAGAGACTATAGAATGATAAATATACATAATTACATGTATAAAAAAATATTGACTTGTATTACATAGAGATTTGCAAAGAGCAATGTCCTAAAGACAATATTCAACAAATCTCTATGCTTGAAGATCTTTAGACTTCTATCTCTCAAGATAATTCCGTTGGAATTCCAGCAAAAGAATTCTAATTGAACTTGAACTTTATATTTTTCATCTACTATACATACGAATATTTGTAGTGCAATAATTTATAATGCAAATGAAACCTGGAATTCCTCTATCCACATATATAGATACAAACATAAGTGTTTCAATATATACAACTTCTAGAAAGTTTACAATTGTTAAGAAAAAACTGTAATAAATGAGTAATAGAACTATAAAAACAATTTTGTTCTTTTGATATTTTTAAATATAATAAGCCATTAAAATAATTATTTTTAAATAATATATAGTTTGATTCAAACATTTAACAATACCCCCAATTTGAATCAAAATATAAAAGACAACGTCTGTGTTATCTGTTGAGTGGGTCCAGCCCACTTGTGTGGTAATTAAAAACCACATGCAGCCCAAAAGGAAATTAATTGGTCCAAGTAATTAATGTTGTTTAATTGGGTCAATTGGTGGTAGTAGAATTATCAATTCTCAAAAACCGTGGCTGAGAAGAATTCTATGGAAAAAGTCAAAAACTGTGGCTATATATAAAAAGATATCTCTCTCTCTCTAAATAGTGGCCGAATTGGTGAGAATTGAGAGAAGTGGAAGCCGTGGTTGTGTGAGGTGGAAATAGAGAGAGATTGCCGGCACGTGGAGAGAAAAATAAAAGGGAGAAAAAGGATTTTTTTTTCCTTCAACATTGGGTGTGGTGTCACACAGGTTTATTTTTTTTCTCTACACATATCAAATTGAAATTTTCTCTAAGTTGTATTTTGGATGCTTTAGTGGGTGTAGTATTCAAAGTAAGTTCTCACAAGGTTAATCAAATTGTTGATTTATGGTGAGATAATTGTAGTATTAGAGATTGGTTTATTGTGGTATTTCAATTTGTGGAGAATTCAAGTTTAGGGGCATAAACTTGAGTAATTGTAATCTATATTTTATTAGAGTGGATTTTGGCCGGAGTTGCCTCGTGATTTTTTTTCCCTCTACACTGGAGGGTTTTTTCCACGTAAAAATTTGGTGTTCCGTTTTGCTTGTTTTTGCTTTGATCATCTGATTGCATATTTAATTGCTCTAGTTAATTGCTTGGATTGGTAAACTTATTTCTGCAATAATTGAATTTGCCCAACAAAGTGGTATCAGAGCTGAGGTTGTGTGGGTGTGGTTTTATTGCGGAATAAATGGAAAATACTTTGGGCACTATGATTAAATTGTCGGCTTCAAATTATTCTATTTGGAAGCCTATGATGGAGGATATTTTGTATTGTAAGGATTTACATGAGCCCATTGAAGGTGATAGTGCTAAGCCAAGCAATGTGAGTGACGGTGACTGGAAAAAGATGAACAAGAAAGCCATTGGATATATTAGACAGTGGGTTGATATTAATGTATTCCATCATATATCTCAAGAGACAAATGCACATAGTCTTTGGGAAAAATTGGAGAGTCTCTATGAGAGAAAGACTGCTCAAAATAAAGCTTTTGCTATTAGAAAGCTTGTGAATCTGAAGCTAAAGGAGGGAAAATCAGTTGCTGAACATTTGAGTGAATTCCAAGACTTGATAAATCAGTTGACCACAATGAAAATAGTGCTGGATGATGAAATGCAAGTATTATTACTTCCGAGTTCATTGCCTGATAGTTGGGAGACTTTGGTGGTATCACTCAGTAACTCCGCTCCGAATGGTGTGCTGGAACTTACTCTAGTTAAAGACAGCTTGTTTAATGAAGAAATAAGAAGAAAAGACTTGGATAGGAATGATGCACAGGCTCTTATTACAGAGAACAGAGGTAGGAGTAAAAGCAGAAGTCCTAAAGGACGTGGTAATTTCAGAAGTCAATCAAAGACAAGAGGGAAGGTTAAATGTTTTTATTGTGATAAAGAGGTTCATATAAAGAAACATTGCATGGCTTGGAAAAATAAACTAAAAGAGGAGAAAAATCAGAAGAAGACTGATCAAAATACAGCAGCTAGCGCTTCAGAAGAAGAAGAAGTAGTGGTAGCAGTATTTTCGGCTGAAGATGAGCAGTGTTGTCATGTTGCAGATTCATTTGTTGAATGGGTTATTGACTCAGCGGCTTCTTACCATGTTACTCCAAGACGGGAGTTCTTCACTTCATACAATTCAGGTAACTTCGGCAGAGTGAAGATGGGTAATGACAGTTTTGCCAGTATTGCGGGAATTGGGGACATCTGTCTTCAAACAGATATTGGATGCAATTTGAAATTGAAGAATGTGCGACATGTTCTTGACATGCGCTTAAATTTGCTATCTACACATGCATTTGATGAAGCACGGTATGACAGTTATTTTGGCAATGGAAAATGGAAACTAACAAAAGGGTCAATGGTATTTGCTAGAGGAAAGGTTTGTTGCACACTTTACAAGACACAAGTAAAGGTGTGTAGTGAAGCGGTAAATGAAACTGAAAGTGATTCTTCACCAGACTTGTTGCACAAGCGGTTGGCTCACATGAGCGAGAAATGATTACAAATTTCGGCAAAGAAGTCTCTCATTCCTTTTACCAAAGGTACACCACTAAATTCTTGTGATCATTTTTTATTTGGTAAACAGCATAGAGTATCCTTTCAGAAATCCTCTAGTAGAAAATCTAATGTTTTGGATTTGATTTATTCTGATGTGTGTGGTCCCATTGAGGTGGAGTCCTTAGGTGGTAATAAGTATTTTCTTACTTTTATTGATGATGCTTCACGAAAGTTGTGGTGTTCTTTTTGAGATCAAAAGACCAGGTTTTTCAGTACTTCAAAGAATTTCATGCCATGGTGGAACGGGAAAGTAGAAAGCTTTTGAAGCGTCTCCGAACTGACAACGGAGGGGAATATACGTCTAAAGTGTTTAAAGATTACTGCTCAGAACACGGTGTTAGACATGAAAAGACAGGTCCTGGTACTCCACAGCACAACGATGTGGCAGAGAGAATGAACCGTAGAATTGTAGAAAAGGTCAGAAGTATGTTAATGATGGCTGGGTTATCTAAATCATTCTGGGGTAAAGCAGTTTGAATAGCGTGCTACCTAATTAATCGGTCTCCATCAGCTCCTTTGGATTTTGAAATTCCAGAAAAATTGTGGACAGGAAAAGATGTTTCTTACTCTCACTTGAAGGTTTTTGGGTGCAAAGCATTTGCACATGTGGCTAAGGAGCAACGGTTGAAACTAGATAAAAAAATTAGTCCTTGCATTTTTGTTGGCTACGGAGATGTAGAATTTGGCTATAGATTATGGGATTCAGAAAAGAAGAAAATATTCAGAAGTAGAGATGTGATTTTTCATGAAAATCAGAAGTTGGCAGATGTTGAGAAATCTGGAAATCAAAGATGTGTTATTGAGGGTGTCACTGACCTTACACCTGTCTCCTTGCCTTCAGATAGTGTCACTCAGGGGGTAGAGACACACGTTGACAATCATGCCGATGAGCCAACAAGGGTCGATGAGGATGATTTAGAGGATGTTGAGTAGGGAGAGCAGCCTACTACATCAGAATCTCAGATCAGAAGATCTACCAGGGAGCATCGTCCACCAACTAGGTATCCAGTGTCAGATTATGTGTTGGTAACTGATAAGGGGGAGCCAGAATGTTTTCAAGAGGTAGAATCTCATAAGGACAAACAAAGCTGGGTGAAGGCTATGCAGGAAAAGATGAATTCTTTGCAGAAAAATAACACTTATGAGCTAGCAGAGCTTCCTAAAGGTAAAAAGGCATTGAAAAATAAATGGGTGTTCAAGTTGAAGAAAGATGGTGAAAAGTTAGTGAAGTATAAAGCTCGATTGGTGGTAAAAGGCTTCGGTCAGAAGAAAGGGATTTACTTTGATGAGATATTCTCTCCTGTTGTCAAAATAACGTCTATTCGAGTAGTTTTGGGTTTAGTAGCTAGTTTGGATCTTGAGCTTGAGCAGTTAGATGTCAAGACCGCCTTTCTCCATGGTGATTTGGAGGAAGAAATCTACATGGTTCAGCCAAAGGGATTTGAAATAAAAGGAAAAGAACATATGGTTTACAGGTTGAAAAAGAGTTTGTATGGGTTGAAACAGGCTCCAAGATAGTGGTATAAAAAGTTTGATTCATTTATGGTGGGTCATGGTTATACTAGGACAGATGCAGATCATTGTGTTTATGTCAGAGAATTCCATGGTGGTAACTTCATCATCCTTTTGCTATATGTAGATGATATGTTGATAGTGGGACAGGATGTTCAGTTAATTCGCAGTTTGAAAGTAGATTTGTTTAAGTCGTTTGACATAAAGGATCTTGGACCAGCAAGGCAAATTTTGGGAATGCATATTCGTCGTGATAGGAAAGTCAAAAAGTTAAGGTTATCACAGGAGAAATATGTAGAGAGAGTGCTGGAAAAGTTTAACATGAATAATGCTAAACCTGTTGGAACACCACTTGGTAGTCACTTCAAACTGAGTAAGGTGACTTGTCCTTCTAAGAAGGAAGATAAAGAAAAAATGGCAAAGATTCCTTACTCCTCTGCGGTTGGGAGTTTGATGTATGCCATGATTTGTACACGGCCAGATATTGCTCATGTAGTTGGAGTAATCAACAGGTTTCTTGTTAATCCCGGTAAAGATCATTGGGAGGCAGTAAAATGGATCTTTAGATACTTGAGAGGTACTTCTAAAATGTGCTTGACTTTTGGAGGTTCAAAACCAATTTTGGAGGGCTTTACAGATCCAGATATGGCTGGTGATCTTGATGGTAGAAAATCAATTTCAGGATATTTGATTACTTTTGCAAGAGGAGCTGTCTCATGGCAGTCCAAATTACAAAAGTGTGTTGCCTTATTTACAACTGAGGCTGAGTATATTGCAGCAACTGAAGTAGCAAAAGAAATGCTTTAGATGAAACGGTTTCTCCAAGATTTGAGTTTGAAGCAAGATATGTATGTAGTTAATTGTGATAGTCAGAGTGCATTAGACTTGAGCAAGAATGCTACTTATCATTCTCGGACGAAGCACATTGATGTCAGATATCATTGGCTACGACAGGTAGTGGCAGAACAATTGATATTGTTGAAAAAAATTTATACTGAGAAAAATCCAGCTGACATGATGATAAAGGTTGTGACCAGAGAAAAGCTTGAGCTTTGTGCCAGACTAATCGGCATGGATTCTAACTAATTTGTTAGAGGTTAATCTCCTTCTCAGTGGGCTGGAGGGGGAGATTGTTGAGTGGGTCCAGCCTACTTGTGTGGTAATTAAAAACCACATGCAGCCCAAAAGGAAATTAATTGGGCCAAGTAATTAATGTTGTTTAATTAGGTCAATTGGTGGTAGTAGAATTATCAATTCTCAAAAACCGTGGCTGAGAAGAATTCTATGGAAAAAGTCAAAAAATGTGGCTATATATAAAAAGATATATATCTCTCTCTCTCTCTCTAAATAGTGGCCGAATTGGTGAGAATTGAGAGAAGTGGAAGCCGTGGCTGTGTGAGGTGGAAATAGAGAGAGATTGCCGACACGTGGAGAGAAAAATAAAAGGGAGAAAAAGGATTTTTTTTTTTTCAACATTGGGTGTGGTATCACACAGGTTTATTTTTCTTCTCTACACATCAAATTGAAATTTTCTCTAAGTTGTATTTTGGATGCTTTAGTGGGTGTAGTATTCAAAGTGGGTTCTCACAAGGTTAATCAAATTGTTGATTTATGGTGAGATAATTGTAGTATTAGAGATTGGTTTATTGTGGTATTCCAATTTGTGGAAAATTCAAGTTTAGAAGCATAAATTTGAGTAATTGTAATCTATATTTTATTATAGTGGATTTTGGCCAGAGTTGCCCTATGGTTTTTTTTTCCCTCTACACTGGAGGGTTTTATCCACGTAAAAATTTGGTGTTCCGTTTTGTTTGTTTTTTGCTTTGATCATCTGATTGCATATTTAATTGCTCCAGTTAATTGTTTGGATTGGTAAACTTATTTCTGCAATAATTGAATTTGCCCAACATTATCATCAACATGTAATGTAATGTAATGCACTAGAGAGAAAACATGTGTTGTGCTTTAGTAAAAGTGTCTTTTGTACTTAAACGCTTATTGTAGTTATACATATCGAATCTACTTGGTGAAGTAGTAGAGATAAGTGATCTTGAATTTGTTCACCTTTATAGTAAACCAAGACTATATCTCGCACACAACATAACTTAAAACACTTTAATTCATATGTTTATTTTCTTTTGGTCATAAATAAATCCCAATTTTTATGATAGTTTTGGAGAATTTAGTCCACGCGAATGCAAACCTAGTAGGTTACATACCAAGGGCAAGAATTGAAAATTCAGAATTGATATTGAACCTAGTCCAAATAGGAGATATGGACTTAATAACAACTATTGAATTTATTACGTATTAGGATAAGATTAATTAGTTATTTGCTTATCATGATTCAGCATTTATTGATCCTAATGGGATTAGGATTTGGGATCACACTTTGTCTTTATTCTTTGCTTGCAAAAGAAAATAGGCCGATTGTCGTCATCCCAACCATGGTATAGAGTTCCAAGTTCATTTTTACTTTGTGGATGACTGTTAAATGTTGGACATGTGTCAATTGTGGTATGCTAAGATTGTGGTAAATTAAATTCAGAATTGTCCAACTAATAGAATTCGTCAAATGGTTAATTCTTATCACATATTCTATCAAAACATGAAGATGATCCAATTTTGAGTATTGAAATTATTTGAATTCCGCTATGCATACTTAACTACTTAAGTAAACACCTATTAATAGAAAAGAGTAGGGTGCGCAGCAAATTTGTCGACCCTTCGCTTAACAAATCCCTCTTCAGACCTAGCTATTGATTTTTTTCATTTAATTCACACCATGTCGTATATTTAATCTTTATATGCAATGCTAATATTAACAATGAAAACAATACCATGGAGGATCCACCGTAAATACTTTTTCCAACAGTTTTGTTACTCTTTGGCAATAGCGAGTTGTCGTCATAAAATACCTTATTTCTTACTGTTACAAGCACGAATTTCTATTTTAAAACGTCAATGTTAAATTGGGATTTGACACCTGTCCAGTGCCGGAAGATTGAAAGGAGAAGTGTTAGTTTTCTTGAGCAGAAATCTCGGTAAACAGCGACAATAATTTTAGCTCTCTTAAAATAGCGGAATTCTCTGTTGCATGATTGGAATCAAATTGTAGGTTTTACAATCTTGGAACCCGTCCTTCCCCTATCCCTCAACACCCCAAAGAAGAGAAAGTTGTAAAAAGAACTGACCACTTCCATAAAGGGAAGATTTTTGCTTTGAACAAATTTTCTTGGACAGGGTCACGTAGACCTCGTCCAAACATTTGCGCCCTTGACAGACAGGGTCTATGCGTCCTGGTCGGTTTGTTTTTTATACATGCCATATGTCATCATTAGATCAGAAACCCTAATTACGAATACAAACCCTACATTTGTTAATCTTTATCATGCAAAACCTCACAGTTCAATCATTGAATCACACTTCTTAAAGAGAAGCATGCACCCAGAGATTTAAACTGCACATGCACGCCAGTTTAACAAAGGGATAATATAATTTCTTTTATTGATTCTTATTTAAGAGATTCGAATTTGTAGTTCGTAAAAAAATACAGAAGTGCTAAAGTGATTCTATGTAATATGAAATGTATCTTTGAGGACAAAATTTGAGATACATAACGATTATTTAATAAACTATATTTGTAATGCCAAGTGTTGAGCCGTAAAAGAAAATAAATGAGAAGATAAACATATTAGAAGCAAATATTATCATAATACAAAATCTAAGATAATGAAAAGGTGATCCAAAAAATTGGCCCATTCAATCCGAATGAAAACTCTGACAAGACAAAATCTCAATTTTCAATTTAACCTTTAACAAGATGTGATGTCAATAGAAGCGCGACAATAACATTGAATATTTCTCTATAGATCTAGCCGAATGATAAAAATAAATTCATAGAACCAGTTAATTCAAGTTTATTAACAATAACAATCAGTTCTCCGTTATTTTCCACCAACAGCAACCTTTTAACGAGCCAAAACTCATCCAATTACTTAACTATGTAATTTATTAATTAGTTAATTAAACTTGCAGTCAAGATATTAATCTAGCTTAAATGATTGATTTAATCTCATGGAATAACCATTACGTTAAGTTGATGGATGCACGATGAAACCAACCAATTTTACAT
This sequence comes from Olea europaea var. sylvestris, assembly GCF_002742605.1. NCBI lineage: Eukaryota > Viridiplantae > Streptophyta > Magnoliopsida > Lamiales > Oleaceae > Olea > Olea europaea. The sequence goes on along the minus strand of NC_036243.1, from coordinate 26,083,959 downwards.
CCCCTTTGTATTAATTATGTCAAACATAATAAAAAATCAATCAATCTTTCTTTGAATTGATTATTGATTATAAATATAAAAGCATATACACTTTAAGTGCTTTTGCGCCGTAGAAGATATACGCGTGACTCTCTGTTGAATTTCAATTGGTTGATCAAATCACGAACAGTATCTTTATCATTTTCTCTTTATTTTAGCTTTATGCTACTCAAACAGGGGCTCTTAGATGTTGAGGTGGCAACACCCGCACCTGATCTGAAATTTGAATTTCAACTGCCACCTCAACCCCTATCACCAGGAGCGGACCCACATGGGTTCAATGACCCCATAAAATTTTGCTTCAGTTTTTTATTATTATTTAAATAACCATTTACGATCTACTTTGATACATTCGTTACGGAATGTCAAATAAAGTCGAAATATTGTATTCTTAATACCATTTCAAAGTGCTTTTGACCTAATTTTCACTCATTAATGGTGTACAAAGTGGTCAACTATATCAAAAATTACGACATGTTAAAGTATGCCATTTGGAACTAATATTTTGAGAATTTCGATAATATTCTAACTTGTAAAATTCATCGGCCATCATGTGCTATCTGAATACACAAATCGTTTATATCATGTAGAAGCTCGTTTCGAAAACTATATCGTTGTCATATTGAATGGTCCAAACGGATATAAAAAATAGTTAAATATACGTCAAACATACGTCTCAATAAAGACGTCCAACTCGTCTTTTCTTCTAAAGAAATTCAATTATTTCATTAACCTTTATTATTTTTGCACGATAAAATTTTCAATATAATTTATATCATTTTATTAGGACAATTTACATGGAATATGACATAAAAAAAATTTATGATCGTTAAGGATTAAATGTAATTTAAATTACTTTAGAATTACATTTTCTTTAAATTTGAATTTCAATTACTTTCTAGATTAAACTTGAAATTCATTTATGAAATGGTAAACAAAACTATAAAAGTAGTAAAATTTATTTAATAATATTGATAAGGATATAATTATACGATATTTTCAAAGTATCAAAATATATATTAACTTATTTTCATTAATATTATGTTGTTGTTTTTTTAATTATATTTAAATTTTTGACCCCAGGGCCCCCGCCTGTTTGAGCCCTTGTTTGAGTAGCAAGGCTCTTATCTTTATGTAAAGAGAAGGGGGGTTCTAACGACCTAGGGCAGCCCCCGCCTGTTTGAGCCCTTGTTTGAAGACTTAAATTGAAGTCGAATGGATTGTTAACGACCTAGGGCATCCCACCTTATATTTCTCTATTAATTTATACAAATTAGTATTTTTAAAATAGGTTTGGCCATTGACCTAAAAAAAGTTTTTAAAAATAATTAATATATATATTAAGGTTAAAGACTTAAATTGAAGTCGAATGGATTGTTAACATATTTAAAAAAATAAAAATAGAAGGATTTGGAGGTGAATTAACTGGTTTCATTAGTGAATCACCTACTTTTAAGATATTATTGCAAATATCAATTGTTTTAAACATATGTAATTTAGTTATCAAACTCAAATTGATTCCCATGGCAACAAAAGTTCGGCAAAGGTTGAAAGATTTTCACAATACCCTTTTAATTTTTTGTAGTTATTTTTAAAATTATATATGAAAAAAGTCATTTAATTTTTTTCTACATTTTTTTATAGTTCTACATTTATAAATACGATCATTTTATTTATAATAAATATATTTATCTTTGAGTGATTTATGTCCCTCCAACACAGAACATAGTTTCTAACGATAATTAAGTGTCGTCAAAATTTCAAATGGAATCCTTCCTCGTGCTGGTCATGGCAACTCAAAAAAGTAAAATTCCATTTTCTGGAAAGGTTCCAATTGCACCCCACCCACCACCCACTCTCCTGGTGGGTTGGTTGGGTGGCATCACATCTTAATTAGTTAGTGATAATATTCATATTTTGACTAATATTCTCACAACAACATGACATTTACAGAGCAATTAGTGGGCCATTTATACCCCCCTCTACATAAATCCATGAAAAACCTATTTGAAATCAATAATTCGCTCTGGTTTAATTATATTTTACATTTCATAGGAGAGTTGGTTTTTGGTAGGATGATTCATGTTCTTTTTTATTTTTTATTTTTTTGATATTCAGGTATCTACCTTACAGTGATTAAATTTTGGAGTCTACACCTTGACCCCCCAAGCTGTAGACAGGTTAAACCGCAGGTTGTGTCCCAAACTGACCACTGCTCAAGAGCCCCCTCAACTGATCTGCCAAAGTGCCAAACAAGTCGTTTCCCATCTTTGCACATTGCCTTCCAGTAGAGTTCCTGACTTCCAGGATAAATCCTGCCTTCTAGGAGAATATCTGCCTTCCAAGAGCCTTTCGAGAATCGAACTCACGACCTCTGATCTGTTAGCCTTGAAGCGTCCTCATCTTTGCCAATTGGGATATGCCCTGGGGAGGCGATGATTCATGTTCTTTTTATTATGGATGTTGTGCCATTTGATGTTTCCAGAAATATAAAGCTTGAGTAAACTGTAAAAGAGAGGAAGGTCGGATTTTTTTACTTACTTAACTGTTACGCCAATGACTAATACTTGGTTAAAAGATTTTAGTTTTTAGTAAAATGATAAATTCAAATGAAATTGAATATGGTCCTACATACCCAAATTTTATTAACATTATCTCTTAACTTACTTATAGATGAGAAAAATTGTTATAATTGGAGAGAAACGCGCTAGAATTTCTTCAAAAGCAATGTTCTAAAATGCTCACGTAGGCTCAAAGCTTGGGCAAAATGTCTCGCTTCATGCTTAGACTCTTTTTTCCCCACTTCCTAAACGGTTGAACCTTTTCTCTCATTTCTTTCGTCTTCCATAGACGCGCATTATTATTATTATTATTTTAAAATCTTTTATTTGACTCTAGCTTATTATTATTAAAAAAAAAAAAAACTTTCAATTAACTTTAATTTCAAGTTTTTAAAAGATTTTATCTATATAAAAGTTAAAAATGATTTTATCTAAATAGTTAAATAAGATTTTAAGTTATGACGTTATCTACGTTATGTAATAATGATCTTGTGACTCATTTTATTACCAACTCCAAAAGCATGTATGTATGAAGTTTATATAAATCTATTAAGTAAGACTTGTTTAGTTGAAAGTTGAAACTACGAAAAATATTCCGATTTTAGCATTTTGAAAACTCGAAAATTGTATAATTGACAAATGGTGAGAGTTATTAAGTAAATATTGTATTATTTTAATTATTAAATAATTTTTAAAATGATTAAAAATTTAAAATAATATTATAAATAAGAAATTGCTTTTTTAGGCCTAAACCCCTAGGCTCACTTAAGTTCGTAAAGCTAAAAGCTTTAACTTCATGCTTAGCCACACTATATATTTTTTAGAACATTG
>NC_036243.1:26074221-26079720 GCF_002742605.1 Olea europaea var. sylvestris | reverse complement strand
CCTCTTCAATTACGATCCAAAATCTCCTCATAACTCCAAGGGATTAGAACTAAAAATCGCCGAAAAAGTCGATCAAAAAATTGAAAAATCTGCCCAGATTTTTGCCTTTTCGGGTAATCAATTTTGTGGGTTTATTCCGGCCGAATCCTTTGGAATTTGGGGGAGATTTTTGGTGGTAATTGAAGAGGACATTATAGGCTTTCCAACTGTATGAAAATCTGACGATATTGGGGATCGGAAGTTAGTGGAAAATTGCCTCAAAAGTAGCCCAAAAAAATCTGAAAAATCTACCCAAATTTTCGCATTTTTGAGTAGCCAACTTTGTGAATTTATTTCGGCCTAATGCTTTAGATTTTGGGGGAGATTTTTGATGGTAATTGAAGAGGACATTATGAACTTTCCAACGGTGTCAAAATCCGACGATCTTGGTGGTTGGAAGTAGTCAAAAAATTGCCGCAAAAGCAACTCAAAAAATATGAAAATATGGGCAGATTTTCAATTTTTTAGACGACTTTTGCGACGATTTTTCGGTCGAATCCCTTGTAGTTACAAGGAGATTTTGAGTCATAATTGAAGAGGACATTGTAAGCTTTTCAACAGTATAAAAATTCGACAGTATCGATGGTCAAAAGTGGCTGAAAAGTTATTGCAAAAATAACCCAAAAAACTGAAAAAATGTTTTTAAACTTCAATGAACGTTTTTACAAGTTTTTAAACTTCAATGACCGTTTTGGAAAGCTCTCTGAAACTTAAGTGACTGTTACTGAAAGTTTTAAACTTCAATGACCGTTTTGTAATTTTCGCGTAAGTTCGGTGACTGTTTGTGAAATTAACCCATTCAAATTATATGTATCAATTTTGTTGTCCAAACTAGCAAAAAAAATGTTTATTTTGCAAAAGAAGTATAACATTTTCAATTGGGGAACACGTTTTTTAGAAGACTCGATGAATTTTCATAATTCGACAACAAAATCAATGTATTATTCCCTAAATAAACAAAAGAAATTTTTATTCTTTCTTTTAAAAAATGTGAATTGTTAACAAAGCACAATTTTTATAAGAATAAACGAATTTTCGCAATTTGACGACAAAATGAATGCATTGATCCCAAAACTAACAAAAATGTTTAATTCTTTTGAACAACGTAAAATATTTACGAAACATAATTCTTAGAAGAATAAATGAGTATTTGCAATTTGAAGAGAAATCAATGCATTAATCCCATTAGCTCATCCAAAAATGTTGACAACTTCAACAGGTTAAATATGTGCAGAATTAGCAGAGGAACAGATGAAGAAAACAAAATGTGTAGAATTAAAAAGCATTTTCACCCACAGAATGCATTCAAAAGTTGACCCGAATTTGCAGAGAAAAAGATTGAGACATCTCTTAGGATATGATAAATTAATTACTTGTTTCGTAGAGATTTTGTTAATTGATTTTTTGACTGTTAGAGGTAAAGTAGGTCCTACATGTGAGAGAAGAATTCAAAAATGACGGTTGAAATAGTGAAATAACGGTCAAAAAAATTGATTTTAATTGAATTTTAAACTGTACCAAACATGAAAAAAAGGTAGGGTAGGTACATCTCTATCCAGTTATCTCTCTATTTATAACTTATAAGAACATTATAAATACTAAGGGTGTGGTTGGTTTGTTGTTTTCGAGTCGTTTTTCATTTTTCGTTTTCGAAAACGCGGAAAACTCGTTTGGTCCGTCATTTTCGAAAACGCGTTCGAAAACGCATTTTCGAAAACAAGTTAAAATTTATAATTGAAAACGTAAAACGACTTTTTATCATTTTGAACGTTTTCAATTATAAATTGCCAAAATGCTGAAAACGGGCCGTTTTTGAAGAAAACTAAAAATCGTTTTGAAAATGAAAATAAAAATGGAAATCAACCGCTACCTAAACGTCTTGACAATATGCACCAAGTGTTTCATTTCAAGCATTTCCATTTTCAGTAAGCAAGCTCCCCCAGGCATATTCATAATTGTATATGTTCCACGAGAGTAAACTAAGACGTCCATTCTAAAAGGACTGCTGCAATGTAATTTTTATTGTATACAACATTGTTAAATTAGACTTAGCCCATGTTTCGTGTAGTTTAAAAAATTGATAAAATTTTAAGTCAAAATTAATAATTAAATTTAATTATATATTTTATGGAATCCACCATTTTCAACCATATATTTTATCTTCCTTTTTTTTATATCAAAAAATACTAAAATTTAAGTTTTAGCTACACCAGTCTAGGCTTAATTTATGTATTTCTAATTTATAGCCCCCATTTAGCTTCCATTATTTCAAAAATTTATTCTTCTCTTTCTTATTTTTTAACCACACAATCTTTCATAAAATAATATTACATGTAAATCAAAAAACGTTTACAGCTTTTTCTTCTTCAAAAAAATACTATTCTAAAAAAGGGGAAAATTTGCAGCAACTGTCCACAACCTTTTCAATTTTTACAGACTTTTATCTTAACCTTCACTTTGAACCAATAAGGATTACATTCCGTAAATATGTAGCTGGAATCCAAGTGTCTGTTAGTTGACTATAAAAAGTGAATTTTGATCAATTTTAACTAAATTGAAAGGGGCAAAATGATAAGTTTAAAATGACCACATTTAAAAAAAACAAAAAACAAAAAAAACTAAACTAAAGAAATAAAAAAATGATTTCTTCTTCACCCCCACAACTGAAAATCAACCACCAACCCAACACCACCACCAAGTATATTTTTCCCCAACACCCACTCACGCACACCCTAAACCCCACCCAAAATCGAATCATCGCCACCAAATCCACAGCGACCACAACCTCCACTACCTTCTTCTCCATTGTCTAATGGAACCTTAAAAAAACAAAATCAATGACTCTACAGAAATCAGCATCTCCATCGCTAGCACCATCGTGCAAACCTTCGAATCAACACATCACCGAAAAGCCCTCATTCCTCTCTACACATCCCACCCAACCACCAGCCCTAACACCACAAGATGTTGCTAGAATAACCTCCCAAAACCCCCAACTCATGAACTCAAAAACTATCGACAACTCATCCTCCGATCACACCTACCTTCGCAAACTACTATCGATCGATTCCCACTATTAAGGCATCCAATCTGATGAAGGTATTTCAACAAAAAAGGGGGGAAAATCATTGCAGTTTTTGGGATTTCAAATCCCGATCTTTGGGTGGGGTGGGATTTGATTTCTAGTTTTGGTAGAGATGAATTTGATTTCTGGTTTGATATTGACAATGGTGAGCGTGGGTAGTAGGGGCCGTTGAATTTTCTTGGTTTGATTTTCGAATGTACAGTGGTTGAAAAGTAGTGATGGAGGGTGTCGACACTGGTAGTGGGTGGTGGTAAGTGAGATTTGTAGTGGCGATGTGGGTCGAAGGTGACAGTGGCGATGGTGACAACGATTTCTCGTAGGTCTCATCGAAGAATAAGAGACCTCATCAGGTTTTGATTTGGGGAGATAACTGGGGTGGGGTGGGGTTGCGTGGGGTGGCGTGGAGTGGGGTTATATATTTATTTTTATTTTTGGTTTTTTTTTAATTTAACTTTTTAACTTATTTAGAGGGTGTTTGGGAGAGATTTTTATGTAAAAATGTATTTTTCAATAGTAAATTGATGGAAAATGTGTGGTTGAAAAATAAGGAAAAATTTTTGATTTACGTATAATATTATTTTAATAAAAAATGCGTGGTTGATAAAAAGAGAGAGAAAAATACATTTTGAAAAAAATGGGTACCAAACGGAGCCTTAACGTGAGAAAAGTATAAAGTACCATTTTACCCTTTTTAATTTGGTTAAAATTAATCAACTTTTAATTTTCTTGGTCAACTAACAGTCAAATGGATTGGACTCCAATTGCATATTTATAAAATGTTAGACTTTTGTTAGCACAAAATAAAAGTTAGGATAAAGTTTGTAAAAATTGAAAAAATTAGAGATCACTTCTACAATTTTTCCTTCTAAAAATTATAATTGCCACATCATGGGGCCAAATGGGGGTTATAATAATCACAAGATAATGATCTATATTAGGTCAGAGACAGAGCCCTCGAAAAGAAAAACCCAGATTTATATATTCCATCTCTTTTTTGTTCTATATAAAGACATAATGCACCAAAACTTGTTCACACATCAAAATCAAAAGTATTCTTCCTAGTAGTACTTGCATATGTCTATACTAGGGTTTCCAAAGTTAGGATTCCTATGTTGCTATACTCTCTCTCTCTCTCTCTCTCTCTCTCTCTATACATAACATACATTTATATATGTATGTATACTCTCTATCTGACCCTCTAATTAAGATATGGGTAAATGTTTTGATGGGTAAGCTAGGTGACAGAAGAGAGTGAGCACACATGGTGTTTTCTTGCATCATATCTCCATGCTCGAAGCTATGAGTGCTTACTCTCTATCTGTCACCGCAGTCTCTCTCTCTCTCCATATATACACACAGACACACTGTGGTGATGTTCTTTAATTCTTGCCATTAATTTTGTATATATAAAGACTTCTTCATTTAGCCCTTTGTTGACATAACTGATCTATCCTTCTGCAGGTATCCAATTGCTTATAAATGGCATACTAGTGTTTTCGTCTCAAATCCAGCACAAGAAAGTTCAAGTATTAATTCATTCTATATGACGAACTCATTTTTAGAAAATAATTTCTTGAAACAAATAAGTTTTTCGAAAGTTTCCATCCCCCAGTCGTTTTGGTCCACACTTTTTTGGTGCTTTCATGTGCTATCATTTCCAAGTTGTGTGTCTTATATTTTAGTGCTTGTCAATATTTTCAGCATGAAAGGGTTTCCACAAATGGTATGAATTTGTTGGGTGTGGTCGCTTATTTAGTGCATGCTTGATATAGTATATCAAATTGTATAACATGCGATATTTTAATTTCTTTTTCTTGTTTAATACTGTATAATACTGTTAAATCCGCTTGCCAAAAACGCCGTTCACAAAAAAGTGGCTGCAATTTTATTTGCTGATTACAACATTTGGGCCTTGTAGCTATACAAATATATTACTGATGTGGATAGTGCCCTCAACACATGACAAAGGCACACCATAAAGCCAACAAGAATAATGTTACTTTTGCTGCAGAAAAATTGACTTTGTAAGCTATAATGGGTTGGTGTCATTGTCTATTGAAGTATCGCCTTAAGTTGTTTTAAATCTTCGTGTAGATTTAGTAATAGATGCAACATGAAAGAGTGATAAAACGGGGTTATCGTCCCATTCTAAATCCATTCTCTCTAGCAACTAAACTTTTAGACCCCTTTTATGAAAATTATGCATGCGTTAGGCCTTTGGCCCCGGTTTGATGTAGCTAAAACTCAACATTTTTAGTATATTTTGATAAAAACAAATGATGAAATGTGTGGTTGTTAGAATATTTCAGCCAACATGACAGCACAACCAACCAACAAAAAGCATCTTGTATCCATTGTGTAAGCTGGTGTATGTG
>NC_036243.1:26053057-26074016 GCF_002742605.1 Olea europaea var. sylvestris | reverse complement strand
TGTATAGTATCTCTGTATATATATGTTGGATGTAAAGAAAAGTAAAATATTCAAATACAAAAATATCAGTTCAATTCTTTACTGTGGTTAAAATTAAATATTATCTTTGACTTACATATTTGATATGCACGTTAGGGGGTGCATGTTTCTGAATGTAAAGAGAAAATTAAGTGCCCCTTGTTCTACAATTAAGTTTAATTAGTTTGGAATTTGTGTAGTACAACAAATATATAAAATGAAGAATATGCGATATATTTTATATAATGCTAATTTAATTTCTTGAGAAAAAAAAAAAAAAAAAAAAAAAAAAAAAAAAAAAAAAAGGGTTATAGTGGCGACCTTATGTTTTTATTACGGGAAAATTAATATTTACATATAATGGAATCTTTTTCAGATCAATCTTTCTCTTCCCATCCAACGTGGTATATTTTGTTAATTCTTTGATACAAATAGGTTTTATATAAACAAACTTCTATGGTTTGCTTCAGCAATAGCAGTTCACTTATTCAGAAATAATATAAAATTGAATAATACTAGAAATTAGAATTCTGAAATTGTTAATCTGGTGTCAAGTTGGAAGGGGTAGATTTTTAACAGGCGTTTAGTATTGATGTTGCCAAAAATTGTATCTGTGTTTTTTCAAGATTGAGCGCCGAGAACGAGCACGAACGAGCCTTCCAATACTTGAAAAAAGGCAACGAGGTGTGTTTTCGTCGTCCCTTCGATGTTAAGTCAGATGGGGAATTTGTGTGAAAGTATGTACTAAAATTGTATTGTAAAAACGTACCTCAATAATGAACATTGGTCCAGTAAATATAGATGTTGGCGGTTGAGTCATAAAAGAATTCAACAACTTATAATCCTTATCTTGTACAGTGATTGAGTTATATCACAATTACCTTTAGGAGTTTGACTTGGATTGTAATATGTTTAATATTTGGACAAGGATGAATGATTGAGTCATGGGAGGACTAAAACATGTAAAAATTACTAGATAAGGACAAGATAATGGTTATCTTTACGTATTGCCCGACCTTATAAGCCTTGACCTAAATCCTAAAGCCTAACCTTAATTCTTGGATAATTGAGGGAGGTCTGGATCGAGCTTTTGAGTTCAAGATCGGGTGTTGTAAGAATTGTGCACATATAGGCCCCTGTGCATCTATGTCAGGAGCTCATGCACAATGTGGGTGTTTCTGGCATGAGATGCATTAGTATATTGGGTTCAAGAATAGGCACGCACATGTTGAGTTGATAGAACCCCCGAGCACGTAGATCTGGGATAGTAGGTTTTGACCATTTCGAGAAATTTGAAAGAAATGAGCTTGATTTCAATCTGTAAACATTTGAATAAATTCGACCCGTACTTTATTCAAAATTTGAAGGTAGGGGGCTTGACCTTGAGCTCATTAAAAATTTTGAAGTAGGGAGCTCGACCTCAACCTTTTGTAAAAGATTTTGGCAGGAATGAGTTTGACTTGGAGCTTTGTCAAGATTTGAATTGAAAGAGCTCGACTTGGAGCTTGTCAAAATTTTGAAAGGAATGAATTCAACCTCGAGCTTGTAAAAAAAAATTTAAGAGGAAGAAGCTCGATCTCTAGCTTTGTAAAAAAAAAAAAAAAAATTAAGAGGGAGAAGCTCGACCTCGAGCTTTGTAAAAAATTTGAGAGGAAAGAGCTCAACTTCAAGCTTTGTACACAATTTTTGAAAGGTTTGATAGTCTTCAGGGTTATAAGGTTGGTCCTTTTACTTAAAGAGGCTTGAATGTAAGAAGTATTTGTAAGGGTGCTTGTGTGGGGTAAGGCTGAAGGTGCTTGCTTAATGCAAGGCTTGAGGTACTTGCACCGGACAAGACTTTATGTGCTTGCTTGGGGTAAGACTTGAGGTGCTTGCGCGAGGCAAGGCTGGAAGTACTTACGCGAGGTAAGGCTTTATGTTAACTTAAAAGAATTGGCTGCATGCGCGGAGCATGACCTTACGCCGAAGTTATTAGCTGCATGCCCGTAGCACAACCTTATGCTAATGTTAAAGAGTTGGTTGCATGATCGAAGCACGTCATTACGCCCAAGAATAAGAATTGGCTGCATGAGTGGGGCACGTCATTACGCTAAAGTATAAAGGTTGACTGCATACGCGGAGCACGTCATTATGCCAAAGTATTAGATTTGGCTACATGTGAGGAGCACATCATTACACCAAAGTATAAGATTTGGCTGCATGCGCAGAGCACGTCATTACGTCAAAGTATAAGGTAAAAAATGTTGTTTCTGAAGTATAAGTTTTCCCTTCAAACAATCTGAAAGAATTACAATAACAGTACTATAGAAAATTAAATTCGAGCCCACCAATTTCACGATGTTTCCTTAAAACGAATTTGCTGCCTTCAACGGCGCTAAAGGTGTCCAGCAATTGTTTCCTAGAATAGAACGAATTTTATCTCCTACAAAAGTAGCACAGCAATCTACAGGAGTTCCAACGAACGCAACGAAGTGTTTTTACTTTGAAAACAATATCAGAACGAGAGGGAGAATGACATTCAAAGCAGAGAAAATTTGCAATGAAAATGGTGTAATTTTTCTGGCAGCAGCTATTTATAGACTTATTCGTGGCCATTCGAACATCCTCGAGCACAATCGTCACTGTTCAGACAGCCTCCAAAACTCCAACAGACATGTTAGTTCAATACTGCATTTGTTAAGTTGGTTAACGGTCGACGATTAACAGTCGACTATTTGATCGGTTAACAGTCGACTGTTTAACAGACCATCTAGACCAAAAATTACTCGAAAAAAACCAATGAAAAAAATTAAATTTTATTAAGTACCCAAGAATTTGATTGTATACAATTTGGTCCAAAAATTCAAATAAATTTTGTTTAAAAAATTAATATAGTGTAAGGACGCACCCGCATCGAACTGGACTCAGAATTGGACACAAGCACGTGCTCGTGTTGTATCGAGCCGAGCCGATCGGCCGGTTGGATGAGCGATGGCAACGACGACGCGCGCACGTGGGCTTATGATCGAACCCGATAGGTTATATGTCTCTCCCCTTTCAAAGACTATTGGTACCCCTTGGGGCTCAAACCCAATTCCCAAACTTGCACCATATAAACCACACCAAAGTTTCATAACTTTCTTATGTGGGATAAGTGTTTGGGCAAATCAAGTTCTTCACTAATTCATAGTTTCAAGTGGGTTACTTTGACATTAAATATTTCATTCAATTCTAAATGGTTTTCGATAAATAAATATACCACGTTCATCATCTTGCGGAGTAGAATGTGAATATGTTAGGTCCCGTATTAATTAAGATGTGGGTCCCACTAAATTTGGGTCCAAAATTGACCCATTCCATACCATTTTCTAACAATCCCCACATGAATGAAATATGTCGGCTTTTTCCAAACAATAACAGCTGATATATTTTTCTGAAGAAAATTGAAGAAAACTGCATCAAGATAAGTAGCCAAAGACTTTGAACTTTCCCTAGTAAAATCTTTCGGATTTACTTAGCCAATTAGTAGCAAGTTGCTTTGAACAGTCAGCCGTTCATGTAAATCTAGACAATAGAAGTCACACAGTTCTCTTCGAACACAATTGGTTCTCACGTTTGTGTCCATTTTGGCCTTGGACACCTCCTGGTTCATGAGTGTTTTTAGAGAATTCATCTTCATCTAATTCTCTTAAAAGTGGCCCCTTCCCACCCACATAGGTGATTTCCATAAAAAGTATTCTGCTATTCTTCACTTGAACGAATCAAGATTTGGAAATCATTAAAAGCGTAACTTAACCTATTTTGCAGCTGTTAGGCACTAGCTCATCATAGGAATGGGTAGGAGTAATAATCTCCCCAGTGCTTACTAAGTTTTTCACAGTTCTGTTGTCCCATTGAACTTAGATCTTGGGACTCCGGTCAACTAAGTTGGGTTGCCACCATGAAAAATTTTGATTATTTTATCGGTTTTAATCCCATCCCCTTCGATGAACTTTCTACTTGCTCTCTTATTAAATTTTTAGTTAGCGGATCCACAATATTCTCTTTTGATTTCACATAATCTATAGTGATAATGCCAATAGAGAGAAATTGTCGGACGGTATTGTGTCTACGACATATATGTCGAGATTTACCGTTGTACATAACATTATGTGTCCTACCAATTGCTGATTGACTATCATAATAGATACATATAGCGGGCATAGGTTTTATCCAACATGGAATATCTTCTAGGAAGTTTCGTAGCCATTCTTCTTATTCTCTAGCTTTATCTAACGCGATAAATTCATATCCCATCTCGTTGATCTAGCTATACATGTTTGTTTTGAAGATTTCCATGATACCGCAGCACCTCCAAGTGTAAAGACATATCCACTTGTTGACTTGGAGTTTTTAGTATCTGATATCCAATTTGCATCACAGTATCCTTCAAGTATTGCTGGATATTTCGAATAGTGCAATCCAAAGTTTTTGGTATGTTTTAAATACCCTAAAACCCTAATAATTGTCTTCCAGTGATCATCGCTTGGATTGCTTGTATATCGACTTAGCCTACTAATTGAATAAGTAATATCAGGTTGAGTACAGTTCATGATATACATTAAACTACCAATAATTCGAGAGTATTCCAATTGAGACTTACAGTCACCAGTATTGGAAACAAGATGCATACTGGCATCCATAGGTGTTTTCAGAGGAATAATATCATATTTCTTGAATTTATCAAGAATTTTCTCAACGTAGTGAGAGTGAGACAATATGATACCATTAGATGTTCTAGAGATTTTAATTCCTAATATAACATCAGTCACACCTAAATCCTTCATTTCAAATTTGTTTGTTAGCATCCTTTTAGTAGCTTGAATTACGGTATCATTGTTACCCATAATCAACATGTCATCTACATATAAGCATACCATGACATATCAATTTTGAGTGCTCTTGACATAAACACATTTGTCATGCTTGTTAATTTTGAAACCATTTGACATCATAACCGTATCAAATTTTTCATGCTATTTCTTAGTAGCTTGCTTTAATTCATAAAGTGATTTAACAACACACTTTCTTTTCTTGTCTTGGGACGACGAATCTTTCAGATTGCTCCATATAAATTTTTTCATCTAACTTTTCATTCAAGAAAGCTGTTTTAACATCCATTTGATGTATATCCAAACCTTTCAACGCTGCTATCGCAATAAGCATACGTATGGAAGTGATTCTTGTCATAGGAGAATAGGTATTGAAATAATCAAGACCTTCTTTTTGCTTGTAGTCTTTAGTGACAAGTCTAGCCTTATATTTATCAATTGATCCATTTGCTTTCATTTTCCTTTTGAAAATCCATTGACATCCCAATGGCTTATTACCAGGAAGAAGGTCTACTAATTCTCATGTATGATTTTGTAGTATGGATTCAATTTCACTACTAACAGTTTCTTTCCAATATGAAGCTTCGGTTGATGATATAACATCTTTAAAGCTTTGAGGTTCATTTTCTAACAAATATGTTAGAAAGTCAGGCCCAAAGGAGGTTGACGTCCTAGCCCTCTTATGGCGTCTAGGTTGTTCATTTATAGGTTCTTGATCTATAGATGCCTCATTTTTACGAGATCTCTTCTGTGAATTTGATTCACTTTTCATGTTATAAGGAAAAACATTTTCAAAAAATGTAGCATCCCTTGATTCAATAATTGTATTAACACGCACATCGGGTATTTTAGGCTTGTGTACAATAAATCTATATGCATTACTATGGTAGACATAACCAATGAATAAACAATCGATGGTTTTAGATCCTATCTTAACCCTTTTAGGTTTAGGAACTACTACCTTGGCCAAACATCCCCGTACCTTTAAGTATTTATAATTAGGTTTGTGACATTTCCATACTTCATAAGGTATCTCATGCATTTTTTGATGTGGTTATTTGTTAAGAAGATAATTGGCAAAAAGCAAAGCCCCCCCCCCCCCACAAGTTATGCGGTAATCCAGAACTTATCAACATAGCATTCATCATCTCTTTCAATGTTCGGTTCTTACGTTCAGCAATACCATTGGATTGAAGAGAATAAGGCTCGGTAGTTTGATGAATAATTTTGTGTTCCGAATAGAATTGTTCAAATGGAGAATCATATTCACCACCTTTATCACTTTTTATAGCCTTAATCATTTTACTAAGTTGATTTTCAACTTCCAACTTGTAATGTTTAAACACTTCAATTGCTTCGTCTTTACTTTTGAGTAAATACACATAGCAATATCAAGTGCAATCATCGATAAAAGTAATAAAGTACTTATTACCTCCTCTCATTTGAACAAACTGTAAATCACATAGGTCAGTGTGAATTAAATATAGAGGTTCGGTACTTTTTTCAACAGAACGAAAGGGTAAACGTGCCATTTTGACTTCTACACATATATCGCATTTGTGATTAGGATTTAAATCGTACTTTGGTAATAAATCCAATTTGATTAGTCTACGCAAATTATTATAATTTGTATGTCCTAATCGTTCATGCCAAATATTAAATGACTCAAGCAAGTAAGAAGAACAAATATTTTTATTCATAATCGGAGGTACAACAGTCATTACATTCAACTTAAAGAGCCCTTCATTCAGGTAACATTTTCTTACAAATATTTCATTCTTTGTAAGTACAAATTTGTCTGAAACGAATACTAGCTTAAACTTATTCTTACTTAATAGGGAACCCGATACCAAATTCTTTCGAATGTAGGGCACATGAAAAATGTTATTCAAAATGAGCTCCTTTCCACTTGTCATTTTTAGCACTATCTTTCCATGTCCTTCAACTTTGGAAGATGATGAGTTTTCAATGTAGAGTTGTTCATCATAATCCATTGCTTTGTAGGTAGAGAACATTCCGCGGTTTGAGCATATGTGACGAGTAGCTCCAGTATCCACCCACCATTCCTTAGTGTTTCCAACTAAGTTGTATTTAGAGACGACCACAGAAAGATTTATTTCTTGTACTTTATCAGAAAGGTTGTCATGTTCTGTTACATTTGCTTGATAAGGTTTTCCCTTGACATTTTTTGACTTTCGACAGTCCTTGGATCGATGTCCCGCCTTGCCGCAATTGTAACAATTGCCCTTAAACTTTTTAGCAGGTTTTTAAGAACTAGTTTGCCCCTTCGCCATTATGCTTCCTCTTTTTGCTAGTCTTTAAACCTCATTCCACAATGTTGGCTTTTGATTTCATCGAATGAGACGCACCAATCCTCTTTTCAGATTTGCGATTGTCTTCTTCTATTCTCAACCGAATAACGATATCTTCAAGTTTCATTTCCTTTCGCTTATACTTTAGATAATTCTTGAAGTCCTTCCAAGAAGGCGGTAATTTCTCAATCAGTGCAGCGACTTGAAATGATTCATTCAGTTTCATTCTTTCGACATGGATGTCGCTGAGTATGATTTGAAGTTCTTGAACTTGGGATATGACAGTCTTGCTGTCAACCATTTTATAATCCAAAAAATGACCGACAATGAATTTCTTTGTGCCGACATCTTCGATTTTGTACTTTGTATCCAAAGATTCCCACAATTCTTTTGCGAACTTCGCATTGCAGTACACATTATATAATGTGTTATCCAATCCATTGAGTACATAATTTCTGCACAGAAAATCGGAATGCTTCCATGCATCAACCGCAGCCAATTTCTCAACGTCACTTTTTTACTCGGTGTATGAAGATGCATCTTCTTTGAGAAATTTTGCCAAACTTAATATTGTCAGATAAAAAAGCATTTTCTGTTGCCAACGCTTAAAATTTGACCCATTAAATTTCTCTAGGCTTTCTCTGGACGTATTCGAGAATGTAGTACCAGAAGTTACCATTTCTAAAACACAATTAGAAGATAATCAATAAGGAGCAGAAATAGAATGATCTAGGTAGCAAATTCATTTTAAGATTATTGTTTCTGGAGTATAAGTTTCCCCTTCAAACAATCCGAAATAATTACTGTAACAGTACTATAGAAAATTAAATTCGAGCCCACCGATTTCATGATGTTTTTTTAAAACGAATTTACTGCCTTAAACAGTGCTAAAAGGTGTCCAGCAATCGTTTTGCAGGATAGAATGGATTTCGTCTCCTCTGGAAGCAGCATAGCAATCTGCAGAAATTTCAACAAATGCAACGAAGTGTTTTTACTTCGAAAACAATATCCAAACGAGAAGGAGAATGAGATTCAAAGCAGAGAAAATTTGCAATGAAAATGGTGTAATTTCTCTGACAGCGGAGCAGGCTATTTATAGACTTGTTCGTGGCCATTCGAACATCCTTCAAAATAGTCGTCACTGTTCAAACAGCCTCCAAAACTCCAACAGACATGTTAGTTCAATACTGCGTCTGTTAAATACCCAAGAATTTGATTGTATATAATTTGGTCAAAAATTCAAATAATTTTTGTCCAAAAAATTAAACTAAAATTAATATAGTTTAGAAGTCCGAGTATCGTCCCACAGAGAAAGAGTAGTTCAATTTTATTTATTTTAGCCTTAACCGAAACTAATTGACTTAAAATGAATTTTAGAATTAAAAGCCCTAATTTTGGGAGAAATCCCCAAATTGAAGAACCCTAATTTCAAATTAAACCCTAATTATTTAAATTCACTTAACGAATGACTCAATGACGAAATATTATGAAAATAAAGGAAATGTACAATCAATTTATGAAAATCTATGTAAAACGAATGCACTAGGATCACGAATCCCCAAATAATTATTAAGTAAACCCTAATTTCTCAATTTTGATAATCTAATGAGAATTTGACAAATCAATGCTCTTAAATCTATTCAATATTCTCTCTCGAGATGTGTTGAACCTATTCTCATAAATCACCAGCCTATATTTCTATGATGGATGCAATTATACAAGAACGCATGTAATTTTTTTGTGAGCAATTAAAGATTTACATAGGGCATAGGGGTATATTTTTATCCCCTATCGGACCCTATAATGAATTATATATATCGAGTTTAATCCAATTTTCTCAAATTCAGAATTAAACCACCAAAATTCACACAAATTAAGTTCGCATTAATTGTGGAAATAAATAAAGCAATATAATTCATTCAAATAATCCCATCGAACTATGAATTCAAAGTCATGAAATAAAAGGTTTAATAATAATTACATGGTTCATCGATCACCTAGTTACAGAAATCTAGCCTATCATGATAAAAATAACGAAATCTATCAAGTTTTGAATGAAATACATCACAGGGTTATCAAAACTTGAAGAAATCTTGTAAATCTTCGCATCAATCCTTGTTCTTGCCTTCAAATCCTCTCCAAAATGAATGTTTTTGCCTCCCAATTCATTGCTTGCGGCTTCTGGACGTTTATTTGCTATTTAAATCATTCGAAATTAGGTTACCAAAGGAGTTGCAATCATATAAGGAAACTGCAAAAATCGGGCACAGGTTATACCTATGCGACTGCATAGGTATATGAAATATGGCATTTTTAATCCCTAGAGGGTTACTCGCGACCGCATAGGTTTTCTACTATGCGACCGCATAGTAGAGTAAACTTCTAAATTGAGTCATTTTGATCCTCAAGTTTCATTCCTTTACTCCTTGACCTCCTCTCTTGTTTCTAGTTGCTCCAATGTTCCATTATAACTTCCAATTGGTGCTTAGCTTGATCAATTGCTTGATGTGTTCATCGGATCAACTTTCAAATAATTGCAATTTGGTCCCTGAATTTTCATTTTGCTCCAATTTGGTCCTTTTTCGGCTCTTTTCTCCTGAATTCCACTATTTCCATAGAATCACCTACATTGCATGAATTCGACAAAATTAAGTAACAATTCAATCATTTTACTTGTATTTAAGTCATGTTTGTGATGTAAATAAGTGTGCAAAAACACACTTATCAAACCCTCCAAACTTGAACTATTATTTGTCCTCAAACAAGATAGTGATATAATTCTGAACAAACATTGCTTAACACCTTGTCTTGGCTCAGGATTGGACTAAGTAATTGATTTTATGAAAATTTATCAGTGCAAAATGACATCAACCTTTACCTGTTAAGTGCATACTTGACGTGTGTGTGTGTGGATTCATGCTAACAAATCAAGTTCATGATGAGTTTGAGTCCCGACCCCAAGTGGTCAAATGTCTCCTTACTCGCTCGAGAGATACACAACCTCTGAAACTTATTCTTTTCACTCAATTATCCTGGGTTGTGTTTAAAAATTATGAGTTTACCTAGCTATAGTTCTCACCCTCTCGTAGTTTGGATTAATTTCACTATCACAAGTTCACATGTCAACAAGTGAAGGCTCTCCTGGTTTTGATTGCTTCGACACTCAAGACTAAACTAGGTTACTTGCCTCGCCTCAAAGGTATAGTTTCTTACACCAATTGTCCAAGGGTTTTTCTTCTTATTATTGTCTCTTTTTGTTTTTCTCATTTTTCTCTGGTTTTCTGCTTTTTTTTTTATTATCATCTTCTCATTTGCTTTCTATATAACTCATGTAATGAGCTTTAGGCCTGTGACTCCCAAACCAGTTAGCTTTAGGGCACCAGATTTTAAATCCTTGCAGGCTTATTCACCCGAGTTAAAAGGCTCAATCAGATGACTTTTTGTTAACCTCTTTATCATTTGCTTTCTATATGACCCATGTAACAAGCTTTGGGCCGGTGACTCCCAGATCAGTTGACCTTAGGGCACCAGATTTTGAAATATCCTTACAGGCTTACTTGCTCAAGTCATAAAGGCTGGAAAAGAAGTGTCTTATTCTCACAAATTAAGTTTATGCCCTTATTTTTCTAGACATCTGGTATCCAAAACCAACCCTCAATTTAAGATTTTCACCTACTCTTCATCCCACTGATCTAGGCAATCCACACAATAATTTATGCACGGAGCCTCACTTATCTCAATGTTCTCCTATAATTGCTCAACTATCACCAAACTGTCTTAAGGTAGTTTACGGGTTAATTCAATAGAGGGTTATAATTATTTTCCTACTTTATGCTCAAAACCCCAATTACTTACCTAACATGTAAAGCATGAATGGCATGCATAAAGAATGTCAAGTATTAAATCAGCAAGTATTAGTTGGCCTAATTAACACCGACTCCAAAGTTTTGAAATATACCAATCCAATAGTAACATCATAGCCGGCAAGGCGATTAAACTCACACAAGCATATATAAGCATAATCAATATTCACTCACAAGCATGCATCATGCAACAATTAGTCAAATTAAATCTGGATTGTGGAAATACAATTAATTACATGTCGAATGTCTTTTTCAAATTATGCCACCATCCCCCAACTTATACAAGGCATTGTCCTCAATGCGAAAATTAAAGTTTAGATGGCAGAATTTAAGAAAAATGAGTACAAATGAGGCAAACGATACTCCCCTGATCAATACGGGGGCTGCGATGGGAAGCTAGAACCTGCAGTACCATCAGCTGGAGGTGGAGGTAGGCGCGCCAAGATCTCTCTCATCAGTGCTGACTGCTGTGTCATTTCATCATGGATCTCCTCAACACGTGTTTCCAATCGGCCCAGACGCTCCCAAGTTTCATTTACCCTCATCTGGATGCCATCCACCTTGCCCACATACACACTGAGTCGATCGTTCATAGTTTCCATCTGCTTCCTAGCTGCCTGGGCATCCTGGCGAGCAGCACGTGACATATCAGTGGAAATGCGGATGTCGCGATGGGCTGTATGCATCTCAGTCGTCAAAGTCCCCATAGCCTGCTGGAGACTCTGTACGTCTCGGCTGGTTCCCGTGGTGGTGGTGAAAATCTGGCGCCGCAACTGTGCATTTATCTCAACCTGTGGTGGTGGAGCTTGAGGCATCTCTTGCTCTACGTGCTCGTGACCTTACTCTTCCTGCTGTCTGCGCCGTTCAATTTCTTTCTTTTCCCAGTGCTTTATCCTGGCTCTGTCTTGAGCCTCCAAGGTACTGTGCTTTATGATGGGGCTGGGTTTGGCAGCCACTTCCCCAGATGCAATGTTTATACCAGCAGCTATGCATATTCCGGAGATGAGGCTTGGAAAGATCATTGAGCTGTGCCTGTCTCCCAAGGTACCAACATGATGTATCTGATTATAGCAGAGAGTGGCAAGATCAACCTTATTACCTCGCACCAAGTGATAAAGGAATCCAGCTATGGGATCTGTGAATGTGGTCCTGTGAGAGGTCGGCTCAATGTTATGGCACATAAATAGCCACAGGATGGCTATAGATGGTGTCAACTCAATCTGGTGCCACTCGGTGGTGGCGAGTGGCCATGCATTTTGTTGCCCCAATAAGATCTCCGCTACTTCATGCCAATTGAAATCACCTGGTATAGGGGTTATGTTGTCCCACGTGAGCTGGTAGTAGTCTTGAATAACCTCGGGTGAGAATGTGATCCATTTTCCCCTGACCCAAGTCTGATGCAAGTGGTCGGACCCTGGTGTGTCAATTTCTGTATTGAAGTTGGCGTAAAATTCCCCTACCAACAATTCATAAATCCGATGTGGCTGCTCCACTACTTTACCCCATCCACAGTTATGCACCAAAGTGGTCAGCTCGAAATCAGGAAAGTCTTCCAATTTAACAGCCTGCTCTGGTGTCACTGTCCATCGACTCACTATATTTTCATATCGGGCTGCTGCCTCGAAAGTCAAAAATCTTTGTATCCCTCCTTCAAGCACTCGAGTACATGCTGTGCCGGGTGATGAGCCAACCTTTTCTTTCCCTTTTGAAGTTCGTTTTGGTGGCATCCTGCAAAGTTGGAAAATAGCTAGCATTAAACATTCTTGTTGTAAAGCAAGAAATCGCATGAAATGAAAAACACGTAATTCACAAATTTTTCAAACTTGTTTCAATATGCATGTATACTACCACGGTGTGTAATGAACAACGTATGATGATTAGAATAGTATAAATGTATAGCCCATACGAAAACTAAAAAAATTTGGGTGAATATGCTCATAGTGAAAGGGTTGGAGTCATGATTGAGTGTACACCTTCAGCCCAGGGCACCATCGAGAATTATCAAGATTGTCCCCGACAACCTCTGGGCATATGAAAGTATGCAATGAGGTCTATCACATACCCAAATTTCAGCTCAATCGGAGTTCGTTTGGTGTGTCAAATGGTAGTGTAAAATAAGGGACGGAGGGTGCCGTGGGCATGCAATGACTTAGCTATTTTGTGTGCATGTGTATTGATGTTGTCTAAATCACGTTGGTTTGTAATACATCATAATGAGTTATTCCATTCATCTAATAGTCATATGCCATGCTAGATGTTCAGAATTGTATTAGATTACCAAAATGGGCATTTTATCGAACATGTTGTGGGCATTATGAAATCTTCATACATTAGCCAAAAATTACTATGTCACATGGTTCCCCATTCAAAAATCAATTACCAATCTCATACACATTCATCAATCAAATAAAGTTAATGCAACATATACCAAAATGCCCACAAATCATCAATGTGGCAATGTATCAAACACCTTGCATGCATAGTGTGAAATTGGTGCCAATTGAAAGAATTTAGTTTTAGAATCATTCCAAATTTTCGCACAACACAAGCACAACCAATCCATATGCACATGAACTAGTCTAATCTCTCTCGAATCGCCAAAATTGCAATTACAATCAATAAAACTCGAAAACAGAATTGAGAGGGGGAAAAGAACACGTACCTTGTGTTTATAGGGTTGAATCGAGGGAGAGAGTGGATTTCCTTTCAATGATATCACAATGCAATGATTAAATTCTTGTGTGTTGTTAGCCTAAAATGTGCCCTAGGTGAATGTGGTCGGGATCGATTTGGGAAGAGAGTGAGAGGGGAATGAAGAGTGAATCGGTCATGGCTTTAACCATGACCGATCCACTTCTATGCGGCCGCATAGTTAAAAGCTATGCGGTCGCATAGGTATATGTTTCTTTTGATTTTTACGTTCAGTTGGTGTCTATGCGACCGCATAGACAAAAAAATTTTATTTTTTATTTTTTTTTCAAAAGAAATAAAATAAAATAAAACAAAGCCTCTTTCCCCAAAAAATCCGATTTTTGTCCAAATTTTTTTTTTGATAAAGGACCCGACTCTCAACACCCCCAATTTTTCAAAGACATACTTTTAACATATTGACATGTGAAATTTAGAAAACATAATTTGCCTCGAAATGCGTGAATTCCACACTCAACTACCCAAACAACTCAAATCAACCCGAACATGTGTGTGATACTTAAGGACTCGTGTAAACAGTGCTTGGACTCTTTTAACATGCCTAGATGATCGATGACCACATAAAAAAATACTAAATGAATTTAAAAGTAAACTTTCTAATCTAATGCAGAAAGCGTAATAAAGTAAATAAATAGATAAAAAAGATACAGTGGGTTGCCTCCCACCCAGCACTAAGTTATAGTCGATAGCTCGACTTTTTTGCGGCTGCTTCATTCTGGCGTCTCGAGTTGAACGGTTGACTTTTGGTTAGAGAAGTCACCATCCCAGTAGTGTTTCAACCTTTGCCCATTAACAGTGAAGGTACCCTTATTCTCATGGCTCACTTGTATAGCCCCATATGGTAGGACTTTTGTAACTGTGTAGGGACCCGACCACCGTGATCGTAGTTTTCCTGGGAATAGCTTGAATCTCGAGTTATACAGTAGTACTTGCTGCCCCACTTCGAATACTCGCCTCTGAATGTGCATATCATGCCACTTCTTGGTTCGCTCCTTGTAAAGTTTTGCATTTTCATAAGCCTCCATTCTAAATTCATCCAACTCATTCAACTGCAGTAGACGATTTTCACCAGCTGCATTCAAGTCCATATTTAACTGTTTCACAGCCTAATATGCCCAGTGCTCCATTTCTAATGGCAGATGGCATGCTTTCCCAAAGACTAGGAGGTATGGAGACATGCCGATCGGGGTCTTGAATGCTGTTCTGTAAGCCCATAATGCATCGTCTAGCTTTTTAGACCAATCCTTTCTAGATGAATTCACAGTGACTTCAGTATTCTCTTCAGCTGTCGATTGGATACCTCAACTTGCCCGCTGGTTTGCGGATGATATGGAGTAGCAACGCGGTGTTTAACGCCATATTTATTCAGCAGCTGCTCAAACTGGCGATTACAGAATTGTTTGCCCCCATCGCTGATTATAGCCCGCGGTGTACCATATCGGGTGAAAATATATTTCTTCAAGAATCCAATTACTGACTTTGAGTCATTTGTTGGCAATGCAATTGCTTCCACCCATTTTGAGACGTAATCCACTGCCACCAAGATATACTGGTTTGAGAATAAAGGGGGGAAAGGTCCCATAAAGTCAATTCCCCAAACATCAAATATCTCCACTTCCAAAATATTGTTCAGTGGCATTTCATTTCTCCTCTAGATATTCAAAGTGCGTTGACATCTGTCACATCTCTTAACAAACTCAAATGTGTCTTTAAACAGTGTAGGCCAGTAGAAACCTGATTGTAGAATCTTTGCAGCTATTTTTGAAGCTCCAAAGTGTCATGCATATGCGGATGAGTGACAGTGCTCGAGAATCTCATGTACTTCTTCTTCAGGTACGCACCTCCTCACTATCTGATCAGCTCCTCGTCTATAGAGAATTGGATCCTCCCAGAAATAGTATTTTAACTCGGCGAAGAATTTTTTTCTTTGGTGACTGGAGCAGTCAGGCGGTGGAATAGAACTGGCCAAGTAATTGATAATATCTGCGTACCAAGGTGCTTCATCCACTCTCAACATCTGTTCATCCAGGAAGATCTCATTTATATCCACTAAATCTTCCGTCTCCCCAGGTTCTTGTCTGGATAGGTGATCGGTGCCCTTCTTGTCGCATATCTCAATGTCAAATTCTTGCAACAATAGCACCCAACGAATTAATCTCGACTTTGCATCCTTCTTTGTGAGCAAATACTTCAATGCAGCATGATCAGTATAGACGATGATTTTAGACCCGACGAGGTATGACCTGAATTTGTCAAATGCAAATACCACAGCCAATAGCTCCTTTTCAGTGGTTGCATAATTTATTTGTGCATCATTTAGAGTTCGACTTGCATAGTAGATCACATGAAAAATCTTGTTCCTCCGTTGTCCCAATACTGCACCTACAGCGTGATCACTTGCATCACACATCAATTCAAAAGGCAATTCCCAGTCTGGTGTTATAATTACTGGTGCTGTCGTAAGCTTTTCCTTTAAAGTGTTGAAGGCTGTGAGACAATCCTCATTGAACTCAAAGGTTGCATCTTTCATTAGCAAATTGCATAAAGGTTTAGTGATCTTCGAGAAATCTTTTATAAACCTCCGGTAGAACCCAGCGTGCCCCAAAAAACTGCGAACTCCTTTAACTGACGTAGGCGATAGTAATTTCTCAATCACTTGAATTTTTGCCTTGTCTACCTCAATTCCTTTTGCCGATATCCTATGCCCAAGTACAATGCCTTCCTGCACCATAAAGTGGCATTTTTCCCAATTTAAAACCAGGTTAGTCTCCTTGCATCTCTGTAAGACCAAATTCAAGTGGTTTAGACATTCATCAAATAAAGATCCAAATACTAAGAAGTCATCCATGAAAACCTCGATAAACCTTTCAATCATATCAGAGAATATTGCCATCATGCACCTCTGAAATGTGGTTGGAGCGTTGCAAAGACCAAAAGGCGTCCTACGATAAGCAAAAGTACCGTAGGGGCAAGTGAAAGTGGTCTTCTCCTGATCCTCTAGTGCGACAGGTATCTGATTATAGCCTGAGCATCCATCAAGAAAGCAGTAGTGTGAATGTCCAGCCAACCTCTCCAACATCTGATCAATGAATGGGAGTGGGAAGTGATCCTTTCGTGTAGCTGCATTGAGTTTGCGATAGTCAATACAAACTCTCCAACCCGTAACTGTTCTGGTGGGAATTCGTTCATTCTTCTCATTTTTCACCACTGTGATTCCCCCTTTTTCCGGTACCACTTGAACAAGGCTGATCCATGCACTATCTGAAATTGGGTAGATAATTCCTGCATCCAATAACTTCAGTATCTCTGCCCTGACCACTTCCTTCATGTTTGGGTTCAATCTTCTCTGACTTTCTATGCTAGGCTTGTAATTTTCCTCCATTAAAATTTTATGCATACACAGGGAAGGACTGATTCCTTTAATGTCAGCTATTGTCCAACCAATCGTCATCTTGCTCTCTCTAAGCACCCTGAGCAGTTTTTCCTCCTCCATCTCACTAACTGTGTTCGAAATGATTACTGGAAATGTATCTGATTCTCCTAAATAAGCATATCTGAGATGTGGCGGTAGTTGTTTGAGTTCTAAAATTGGCGGCTACTGAACTGAAGGTAGTGGCTTTGTGTTTCCCATCCCCAGTTCCTCGAAGTGCCTCTTTCGTGTGTATGGGGGGTTGGTCTCCAAAAATCTTACACATGTTTCAACTTCAAAAGACTTTGACTGGATTGATTGGGATTGTGCAATACATGCCTCATAGGCATCAGATAGACCGTGTAGTAAGAATGTTTCTTGTACTGCCTTGTCAATAATATCAACTTGATAACAGCTGTCAGATTCTGCTGGTAATTTCATTGCCTTGAATACATTCAATGATAGCTGCTCATCTCCCAATCTTAAAATCAACTGACCTCTTTGAACATCAATTAATGCTCTCTCTGTTGTCAGAAATGGTCTGCCAAGTGTCAATGGAACGTCCTTGTCCTCTTCCATGTCCAGGATAAGAAAGTCCACTGGGAATATGAACTTCTCAACCTTGATAAGCACATCTTCAATTATTCCTCTGGGATGTGTCAGTGACCTGTCAGCCAGCTGAAGTGTCACAGTGGTTGCTTTAGCTTCTCCCAATCCTAGTTTCCTGAAAACAGACAAAGGCATTAAATTAATACTTGCACCGAGGCCACATAATGCTTTATCAAAATATATTTCACCGATTGTGCAAAGAACAGTAAAACTCCCTGGATCTTTTAGTTTTGGTGGAAGCTTATTCTGAATTCTGGCACTACATTCCTCGGTAAGCATGACTGTCTCATGATCTTCCAGCTTGCGTTTATTTGATATGATATCCTTCAGAAATTTCGCGTAGCTAGGCATCTGGAAAAGTGCATCAGCTAGTGGGATGTTGATATGGAGCTTTTTGAAGATTTCTAGAAATTTTTTGTATTGTTGCTCCACTTTTTGCTTCTTCAAGCGCTGTGGAAAGGGAATCGGAGGTTCGTAGGGGTTGACTGTGATTTTGACCTTATCTTGTGATTCATCTGAATTTTCCTTTGAACTTGATTCCTTTACAACAGTCTCTTCTTCAGCGGAAGAAGATGTTTCTCCAATCACCCCCGGTCTCTTGACATGGATTTCAGGTAATTGCACTCCACTTCGAGTTGTAATGGCCTTGGCTTGCTCTTTAGGATTGATTTCTGCATTACTTGGTAAGTTACCTGGTGTTCTGCCAGTCAATGCGATGGCTAGCTGCCCCATCTGAGTTTCCAAATTTTTGATGGCTGCATTTTGATTTTGAAGTGTAGCTTTGGCCTTCTCCATGAATTTTCCTATCATATCTTCCAATTGAGGCCTCTTCTCCTGTTGTTGAAATTGCCCCTGTGGCTTATTCTGATTCTTGTTGCTCCAAGAGAAGTTGGGATATTTCTTCCAGCTGGGATTGAAAGCATCGCCATATTGATTATGCTGCTGGCGTTGTCCCCACTGTACGTAATCTGCTTGCTCAATTCCTTGCATGAGTATAGGGCAATCTGGTGTTTTGTGCTTGGCTCCACATTCCTCACAATTGCTCTTCTTAGCTTGTGATGCTTGTGATATGCTTTCCACCTTGCAATACAGAGAATCAATTTTTGCAGAGATTGCTGAATAAGCGTCCACCTCGTAGACACTTGGAGTTTTCTTTGGAATCGCTCTTTCAGAAGAACACATGGCTGATGTGGTAGCCATTCGCTCAAATAATTCCAATGCCCCGTCAACTGTTCTTGTGGATATTGAGCCATCTGATGCTGAATCTACTATGCTCTTGTGGTATGGAAGTAATCCTGTGTAGAAGAATCGAATCTGGGTCTTTTTATCGAACCCATGCTGAGGGCATTTCCGGAGCATGTTTTTAAATTTGTTCCAGGCTTCATCAAATGATTCAGTCTCTCCTTGATTGAATACTGATATATCATGTCTCAGCTTTGCTATCTTGGCTGGGGAGAAGAACTTTGTGCAGAACTTGCGTGCCAACTCATTCCATGTAGTGATACTTGCAACTGGGAGTGAATCCAACCATTCAAGTGCTCTGTCTAGTAACGTATATGGAAAAAGCCTCAACCTAATAGCGTCATCCGAAATCCCTTGGTATCTGAAATGTTGACACATATCTAGAAATCGAGATACGTGTGTGTGTGGGTTCTCCTTAGCCTTGCCATAAAATTGGTGTCCATTTTGAAACAGCTGTATCACATTGGTCTTCAACTGAAAATTAGGTTGCCCAAACGGTGGATACACTATGCTGGACTGGCTTTGAATCACTTGAGGAGTCAAGAAATCCCCCAGAATTTCATTCCCCTCGTCCATTGCTTCTCCTTCGTTAGCATGAATCATGGGATTGTTTAATTTGTTAGCCATTTGTACTTGTGCTTCGCGGTGATCTCTTTGTTGTCGATGAAAGGTGCACTCAATTTCAGGATCAGCTGGAATCAATTCTCCTCCAGGCAATCGTAACATGCAAATCTGAGAATTAAAACCAGTACGAGCACTGAGATTCAAACAATTTAATTAACTAAAACACAAATAGATGATCATAACCTAAAATGAAAATAAAAATAAAAACAAAATTATGCTAGTAAAATAAAAATTGAGTTCGAATTAGTGCCTCAAGAAATAAAATTAAACTAAACTCAATCCCCGGCAACGGCGCCAAAACTTGTTCGCGAAATGTTTCTTTCGATTTAAATTACCGCAAGTGTACAGGTCGTGACAAGTAATAAAGTAGACTTTAGAAGTCCGAGTATCCTCCCATAGAGAAAGAGTAGTTCAATTTTATTTATTTTAGCCTTAACCGAAACTAATTGACTTAAAATGAATTTTAGAATTAAAAGCCCTAATTTTAGGAGAAATCCCCAAATTGAAGAACCCTAATTTCAAATTAAACCCTAATTATTTAAATTCACTTAACGAATGACTCAATGACAAAATATTATGAAAATAAAGGAAATGTACAATCAATTTATGAAAATCTATGTAAAACGAATGCACTAGGATCACGAATCCCCAAATAATTATTAAGTAAACCCTAATTTCTCAATTTTGATAATCCAATGAGAATTTGACAAATCAATGCTCCTAAATCTATTCAATACTCTCTCTCGAGATGTATTGAACCTATTCTCATAAATCACCAGCCTATATTTCTATAACGGATGCAATTATACAAGAACGCATGTAATTTTTTTGTGAGCAATTAAAGATTTACATAGGGCATATGAGTATATTTCTATCCCCTATCGGACTCTATGATGAATTATATATGTCGAGTTTAATCCAATTTTCTCAAATTCAGAATTAAACCACCAAAATTCACACAAATTAAGTTCGCATTAATTGTGGAAATAAATAAAGCAATATAATTCATTCAAATAATCCCATCGACCTATGAATTCAAAGTCATGAAATAAAAGGTTTAATAATAATTACATGGTCATCGATCACCTAGTTACAGAAATCTAGCCTATCATGATAAAAATAACGAAATCTATCAAGTTTTGAATGAAATACATCACCGGGTTATCAAAACTTGAAGAAATCTTGTAAATCTTCGCATCAATCCTTGTTCTTGCCTTCAAATCCTCTTCGAAATGAATGTTTTTGCCTCCCAATTCGTTGCTTACGGATTCTGGACGTTTATTTGCAATTTAAACCCATCGAAATTAGGTTACCAAAGGAGTT
>NC_036243.1:26023755-26052062 GCF_002742605.1 Olea europaea var. sylvestris | reverse complement strand
TTCTGGACGTTTATTTGCTATTTAAACCCGTCGAAATTAGGTTACCAAAGGAGTTGCAATCATATAAGGAAACTGCAAAAATCGGGCACAGGTTATACATATGCGACCACATAGGCATAACCTATGCAACCGCATAGGTATATGAAATATGGCGTTTTTAATCCCTAGAGGGTTACTCGCGATCGCATAGGTTTTCTACTATGCGACCGCATAGTAGAGTGAACTTCTAAATTGAGTCATTTTGATCCTCAAGTTTCATTCCTTCACTCCTTGACCTCCTCTCTTGTTTCTAGTTGCTCCAATGTTCCATTATAACTTCCAATTGGTGCTTAGCTTGATCAATTGCTTGATGTGTTCATCGGATCAACTTTCAAATAATTGCAATTTGGTCCCTGAATTTTCATTTTGCTCCAATTTGGTCCTTTTTCGGCTCTTTTCTCCTGAATTCCACTATTTCCATAGAATCACCTACATTACATGAATTCGACAAAATTAAGTAACAAGTCAATCATTTTAATTGTATTTAAGTCATGTTTGTGATATAAATAAGTGTGCAAAAACACACTTATCAAACACACCCACACCGAACCGAACTTGGACACGTGCTCGTGTTGGTCGGACGGCAGACGGCGACGGTGGCGCGTGCGAGTGGGCTTATGACCAAACCCAATAGGATATAGGTCTCCCCCCTTACAAAGACTATTGGTACCCCTTAGGGCCCAAACTCAATTCCCAAACTTGCACCATATAAACCACACCAAAGTTTCATAAATTTCCTATGTGGGATAAGTGTTTGGGCAAATCAAGTTCACTAATTCATAGTTTCAAGTAGATTACTTTGACATTAAATATTTCATTCAATTCTAAATTGTTTTCGATAAATAAATATACCACATTCATCACCTTGCTGAGTAGAACGTGAATATGCTAGATCCCGTATTAATTAAGATGTGGGTCCCACTGAAATTTGGGTTTAAAGTTGACCCATTTCATACCATTTTCTAACAAAAAATCCACGAGCTAGGGTTTGACTTCAATAATGAGAAAGACACGAGCTAAAGCTCGCCTTCGATAATAAGAAAACCACGAGTTGAGGCTCGCCTTTGATAATAAGAAAACCACAAGCTAAGGCTCGCCTTCAATAGATAGGAGAATCATGAGCTCAACTGGTCTTCAATAATGCAAGGTCCTCGAATTGTAAATAAGATGGTTAGAAGGAGCTCTAACTAAGAGAAATCCAAACTAAACATTTTGTTGAACACTCAGTATAGTCTTAATTTCCTGACCAAGCAAAAGTCTATAAAAGCTGTGATTGATAACCCATGAGTGAAAGGCACGACATCATCAAGGTCATACCTCCATTAGCATTATGTCGACACGTAGAGTGTAGTCATAGTTTTTAACTTTCCCAACCAATCCAATGATGAAATATACCATGGATTTCAAATCCTTCTGTCACTTTATTTTTGTTTTCAAAGCCGGACATTAATTTCATAAAATCAGCAAGTATGCAAATGTAGAAGAGCTTTGTACATCAAATAATTCAATTAGGTTCAACTGTTGATAAGTATATAACAAACGAATGCAAGTTTGTTGAAGCTATTTAAACATATTCAAGAACTCTAAGCATTAAATCCTTCATAAGTATCAAAGTTTCTTTGAGATTGCCTGCTACTAGAAATTTTACTTATTTTCTTTATTGGAGCCACCAAATGCACAACATCATTCTAAATCGGCTAAGTGGATATTGACTTGTTATTTGTTAAGCATTTCTGCATTTAGCCTACACTTTATATTTGATCGAATCACAATTGTTATTTAAGAGTGTTGTAGTGACTAACAACCAAACGAAGTGAGTCCCAAGTACAAATATTCACAAAATGAATGGCAAATATCAGTTGAAATTCTACTTTCCCTCTATTAGATAAATGCAAATCAGTTTGACTTAAGCAATAGAAATTGTAGGCGTGAAGATCGAAGAGGTAAGAATAAGAAAGAAAGCAAAATGATTAAGATTGATCACTCCTCTTTTTATAAGTTGTTGACGTCAATTGTATGCCACGAGAAAGTCTAGTGCCCAAAGTGCAGGCTAACAATGGCACTGTTTTATCCTTTTGAAATTCTCCAAATCAAACTGAAGCGGTAGCTCAAACTTCCAAATTGCTATAAGTTCAGCTGAGCAGATTAAAATAAGTGTTTTATATCATCTTCTTTTCTCACCTGTGTAGTCACCATTGTAATTGCCAACATGGACTTCTATTTCAAGTAGAATATTCCAAGAATTATCGAGCCTAGGCCATCGAATTTATGATGCCATTTTAAAATAGCTGATTGTTGGCAAAAACCTCCTGGTCAAAATGGCCCAAGAAAATAATAGACCCAATTCCATGTATCTCCAAATGGTGAATTAAATGGAGGAGTTATGAGGCTTAAGAAAAACACAAGAGTATAGCAGCCCAAAACAAGAATACAAAGAGTCCAAACAATCACTTCAAACCATAATGAGTCATGTGACCAAAGGAAATAAATCTTGAGCCCAATTTCAGCATAATATACAAAGGGGAGCCCAAAAGCATTTCCACTTTAAACTTTTGACTTTGTAGAATGGGCCCAAGTGGATAATGGATTCATTGGCCCAAATAAAGGGATAGGAGAAGGTCATGTACCAATCAGTCTCAAGAGAATTAGTGCAGAAAATAAAGCTGGTAAAGTACAAATATCCGGCTAGCAATAGGTCCTCATAGTGCTGAAAGGGAGAGGCCAAGAGATTAGGGAGACACGCCACCTCAAAGGACATATTAGGCTGCTAGATTTGACATAGCCCTCCAAACCAAACACTTTTAAAGAAAACCATGGCTATCAAAACCACTTTGATAGAAAGTAACCAAAATAGTTTGTGATTACCGGAGGCCCTAAACTGGCCTCCGCGGCTGAATTGGTCCAATTGGTTCCACACCTTTACTCGTATGATAGTGATGGGCATTTGGTTGTTAGCAATTGGCTTGAATAATGGTGCAAGATCCATCAATTGAAGAAGATATGACAGTCATTTTAGGCGAGCAATTCGAGACATAATTGATTTGAAAATTTTGTTGGAAAAAATTAATAAATGACTCACTTTTCGCAAGATTTTCGATGGGACCTGTTGGTCCAATTTAAAAAATCAAAGTTGATCCTTGTTTTCCTCCATGAGAGCAACGAAATCATATATTTATTTGCCAAAATTGATGAATTGATGAATGAAAATTTGAAGCTCAAAGATGACCATTGGAAGATGGTTTATGTAGGAAAATAACACTAGTCCCACATAGGAAAGAGAAGAAAGTCTTAACTACTTTAAATATGGCTATACATTGGAAAGGTGTAATTACGTGTATCATAGAGGCTCTCTCCACGTGCGCCCGTAGGAAATGCAAATCACGGATCGAAATTGCCTTCGGATCTTGAACTTGTTTATGGGCACGACCACGTACACGAATATCGGACTGAACAGAGCAAAAATTGGCCCGTTTGGGGTGTCCACGTTTTGCAATTTTTTGCTTTCTTTAACTGACCTTTGAGTTTCCAACAAACTGCCAAAACTCCAACAGCCATGGAGTTATTTGACAAATTTATGTTATATTAAATCTCAATTTTCCAACAATTCATACACATGAAAAAATCTCTCTGTCTCACGCACCAGAAAATATTCGAGTTCTGTATAATTTTACGGTCTGCATACTGCATAATTTTGTTATGTTTGCATATACATAATCTCTAGTCGTGGTGGTGATATTATTCGAATACAAACTCAGTTCGTCGGAGTAATTTCTGTGGTGCTCAGATTCTACAAGTTTTACCGTTGTATCCTGGAAAACAGAAGCTCAGATTAGACCTCAAGCACTTACGATGAGGGGGCGAATCTATTTTAAGGAAACTGTGCTCGCACAGGCTTCGAGTTGAAATTTTATTTACATATCTATAATTTATTCTTGCAAGTTATTTATTTAGCAATTTACACGTTTGTAATTTACTAGATTCATATATTTTGCAGTTTACTTGTTTTTATATTTATGTTAGAAATAAAAATAAAAATAAAAATTTTATATCTATCTGAATTTTCTTGCTAACAGATGGTAAATGTAATTCAATATATGTATGTTACATATACGGTTTTTCTATTGAAAAAAATTATGTATTATTTTAATAAAAATAGTTTGTGCTAATTTTATGCATATAGGGTGAGCTTCGCTGTCAAATATAGCGAGCTGTCAGATATGGTGAGTTGTCAAATACGATAATGTGTAAATACGGTAAGTTGTCTACAAATACGGTAAGCTTCATGTAAGTACAGTAAGCTGCATATACGATATACTTAAAATCGGTATCTAAATTACATAAACGATATGCGATAATCCGGTTTCATTAACACCACTATATTCCAACAAACTTAAAACAGATTTTTTGAGAAAAAATTTGGTTTTTTATACTGATAATTTTGAAAACTAATTTTTTTGTTTGATTTTCAGAAATGGCAACCGAATTGACCAACATGAATGTAATCCAAACTGTGCCCACTGGAAATTAGGCTATAGGCTCAGCTGTGGCTCAAGGGCCAAGCTCTATTGTGGCTAAATTGTCAAGTCATATTGTGAGTCAAACAATGGCTCCAGCAACTGGTCGTACTGTTAATGTCCGATTAATTATGGAGAAAAATCGTAGAAATTCAATGACTTGAATTTCAAAAGGTGACAGCAGAAAATGTTATTTTACCTTACCACTTTGAATTTTGCAAGATTCTTGACTAAGACTGCTCCAAAACTCAATGAGGGTGAGGGAGATGTTCAAGCAATCAGTGCACTTGATGCTTAGAACCATTCGGATTTTTTTTTTGCTGAAACTATATTATGAATAGCTTAGCAGACACGCTATACAATATTTTTAGTACTATGAAAACTGTTAAAGAGTTGTGGGAATCTTTGGACCGAAATTATAAAACCGAGGATGCCGAGGCTAAAAAGTTCATTGTCGACAGATTCTTAGAATATAAAATGGTGGACTCCAAAACAGTTATCAGTCAAGTGCAAGAACTCCAAGTGATTCTTCACGAAATTCATGCCGAAGGGATGATGTTGAGTGAAACTTTTCAAGTGGCTGCAATTATTGAAATATCGCCCCCCGCATGGGAAGATTTCAAGAATTATTTGAAGCACAAGCGAGAGGAAATGAATGTTGAAAAACTAATTGTTAGACTTCGAATTGAAGAAAACAACAAAAGTTCCGAAAAGAAGTGGTTCAATCCCGGTGCTACTAAAGCTAATGTTGTGGAGTATGGTCAAAGTAGTAAGAACTACAAAAACAAGTTTGGACTATCCAGTGGCAAAAGGACGAAGAAAGGACCAAAACGTGAAATTTCTTCTTAGAAATTTCAAGAAAAATACTTCAATTGTGACAAAGTAGGTCACAAGTTTTCGGAGTGCAGATTGCCAAAGCAAATATGGTTGACTACATGGCACAAAATGTGTCGGAACTGAATCTTTCAGCTGTCATTTCTGAAGTGAACATGGTGGATTCAAATCCTAAGGAGTGGTGGATTAACACCAGTGCTAAGAGACATGTGTGCTCTGATAAGGAGTTGTTTGTTGCATTTGAAGCAATTGAGAATGAGGAGAATTTGTTCATGGCGAATTCAACAATTTTTGAAATCAAGAAACAAGGAAAGGTGGTTCTGAAGATGACCTCGGAAAAAGAGCTGACTCTCAACAATGTGCTATATGTGTTGAAAATTCACAAGAACTTAGTGTCCTGGTAGCTTTTGAATAAGCATGGCTTTCGCATTGTATTTGAGTCAGACAAAGATTTTTTTTCAAAAAGTGGAATGTTTGTCGAAAAAATATATGTTTTAGATGGTATGTTTAAACTTAATATAATGGTTGTTAAACCAAAAATGAATAAAACAAACTCTTCTGCTTATTTGCTTGAGTACACTGATTCAAAACATAAGTGTGAAACTTGTGTTGAGACAAAATTGACAAAGTCATTGATTAAATCAATTGAATGGAATACATAAGCGCTTGATTTAATTCACAGCGACGTATGTGATTTAAAACTCGTACAAATAAAAGGTAGCAACAAGTATTTCATTACTTTTGTCGACAATAGTACCAAATACTGTTATGTGTATTTGCTAAAAAGTAAAGATGAAGTTATAGAGAAGTTTGTTTTCTATAAGAGTGAAGTTGAAACTCAACTTAATAAGAAAATTAAGGTGTTAAGAAGCGATCAAGGTGGTGAGTATGAAACACTATTTGCAGAATTCTGTGTACAACACGAAATTATACATGAAACCACTGTACCTTATTCACCGCAACAAAACGGTGTTGCTGAACGGAAAAATTGTTCTTTAAGGGAAATGATGAATGCAATGCTAGTAAGTTCTGGGTTACCTCAGAACATGTGGGGGGAAGTTGTGTTATCAGCAAATTACCTTTTAAATAAGGTACCCCAAAAGAAAATGAAAAAGACCCCTTATGAGTTATGGAAAGGAAGAAAGTCCTCCTATAAATACTTACGAGTGTGAGGGTGTCTTGCCAAAGTGACCGTTCCAACACCAAAGAAGGTAAAAATAGGGTAAAAAATGGTAGATTGCATTTTCATTAGCTATACACACAATAGTAGTGCTTATCGATTTCTTGTGTATGACTTCAAAATTCCAGACATACACAAAAACACGATATTAGAATCAAGAAATGCTTCATTCTTTGAACATATATTTCTGTACAAGTCCAAAGAGGAAGCAAGCTCCTCCAAACGAACATATGAGACTATGACTGAAAATAGTCATAACGAAGAACTAATAGAGGAGACTAAGATTAGACGTAACAAACAAAAAAGGACAGAAAAATCGTATGGTCCTGATTTTCTGACCTATATACTAGAAAGTGAACCTCAAAGTTATCGAGGGGCTGTGAATTCCTCGAAGGGACAATAGAATGATGCCATTAAAAGTGAGATAGATTCGATACTGCAGAATCATACATGGGAGCTAATGAATTTTCCTCTAGGAAGTAAACCACTAGGCTATAAATGGATTTTTAAAAGGAAAATGAGAGCAGATGGAATTATCGAAAAGTATAAGGCCAGATTAGTAATAAAAGATTACAAACAAAGGGAAGGCCTTGATTGCTTTGATACGTATTCTCCAGTGACGAGAATAACTTCTATTAGGTTAATACTTGTGATTGCCGCTTTGCGAAGTCTTGAAATACATCAAATGAATGTTAAAACTGTCTTTCTAAATGGAGATTTAGAAGAAGAAATTTATATGGAACAATTCGAAGGGTTTTCGTCACCAGGGCTGGAAAAGAAAGTTTGTAAATTGGTGAAATCACTATATGACTTGAAACAACCACCCAAACAATGGCATGAAAAATTTGATAATGTCATGATAGAGAATGAAATCAACGAGTGTGACAAATGTGTTTACGTCAAAGACACTAAAGATGGTTATGTCATTTTATGTCTTTACGTTGACGACATGCTTATTGTTAGTAGTGACAATAAGATGATTGAATCCACTAAAAATATGTTGAATTCGAGGTTTGACATGAAAGATATGGGGTTTAGCTGATATTATACTTGGAGTAAAAATCTCAAGAATATCAGATGGACTTGTTCTAAGTCAATCACATTATGTGGACAAAATTTTGAAAAAGTTCAATAAGGATGATACTGGCTTGACTAGAACACCAATAGATACAAGTCAACATCAATCTAAAAACAAAGATGAAAGTGTCTCTCAAGTATAATACTCAAGAGTTATTAAAAGTCTAATGTACTTAATGAGTTGTACAAGACAATACATAGCCTACATAGTCAGTAAATTGAGTAGATACATGAGTAATCCAGGAGCTGATCACTAGAAAGGAATAGCAAGAGTACTAAGGTACTTAAGCTATACTCATGACTATGGACTACATTATACCAGATATCCAGCGATCATTGAAGGATACAGTGATGCCAATTGAATATTTGATATAAAATACTTAAAGTCCGCCAGTGGATTTGTGTTCACATTGGGAGGTGCTGACATATCGTGGAAATCCTCTAAGCAAACAGTTATAGCCAGATCTACGATGAAATCTGAGTTTATAGCTCTAGATAAATGTGGTGAAGAAGTTGAATGGTTGCGCAACTTCTTAGTGAATATTCCAAGATGGTCAAAACATGTGCCAACAATTTGTATATATTGTGACAGTCAATCAACAATAGGAAGAGCACAGAGTAATATGTACAATGGTAGGTCTAGACATATACGTCGTAGACACAATATCATAAGACAACTACTCTCAACTGGAGTTATCACTATTGATTACGTAAGGTCAAAAGATAACACTGCGGATCCGCTAACCAAAGGATTAAATAGAGAATTAGTTGGAAAATCATCGAAAGGAATGGGACTTAAGCCCTTGAATGAATAAGTCATTACAAAGAAAACACAACCTAGTTGACTGGAGATCCCAAGATCTAGGTTCAAAAGGACAACCTAATTGTAAAAGATTAATAAAATCACTGTGGGGGTGTTTTCTCCTGTCCATTCATATGATGTAACAGTGATACCCGTAAGGATGAAGGATAAGCTATAGGCTTTTAATGATTCTTATACATCGAAAATCGAGCCAAGTAATACGGGTTACTTGTAATGAGAAATCACCTATGAGAGAGAGAGAGAAGTGGGGCCGCTTCTAAGAGAATTATGTGGGGCTCAATTCTTACGAACTCTCATAGAACCAGGCATATGTTCATGGCCAAAACAAACATAATAATGAGAACTGAATTGTGTTAGGAAGAATCATGTGTTGAGTATATCATCGTTTACATAAACGGTAGAACGGTTCAAAGACAACACGTCTACTGGTCAGCTAATAAAGTAAATATGCTTTCACAAGGGAAGGTTCTAAGGGTAATACCTACCTATCCTTTGCAGGCTTCAACCGTTGAACTTTATCACCTAGTTTTGTGTCTCATGGTCACCAAGTCTCATGTCTCTTCCAATTTTCATTCATGTGGAGGATTGTTGGAAAAAATAAGTAAATGACTCACCTTTGGCAAGATTTTTGGTGGGACCTGTTGGTCCAATTTGGAAGATCAAAGTTGATCCTTGTTCTCCTCCGTGATTTCATTCATGTGGAGGATTGTTGGAAAAAATAAGTAAATGACTCACCTTTGGCAAGATTTTTGGTGGGACCTGTTGGTCCAATTTGGAAGATCAAAGTTGATCCTTGTTCTCCTCCGTGAGAGCATCGAAATCATATATTTATTTGTCAAAATTGATGAATGGATGAATGAGAAATTGGAGCTCAAAGATGACCATTGAAAGATGGTTGATGTGGAAAAATAACATTAGTCCCACGTAGGAAAAAGAAGAAAGTATTAACCACTTTAAAATATGGCTATACACTGGAAAGGTGTAATCATTTGTAGCATAGAGGCTCTCTCCACGTGCGCGCGCAGGGGGTACAAATCACGGACTGAAATTGCCTTCAAACGTTGAACTTGTGTGCGGGCGCGACCTGTGTACACAATCGTCGAACCGAACGGAGCAAAAATTGGCCCGTTTGGAGTATCCACATTTTGCAATTTTTTGCTTTCTTCAACTGACCTTGAGTTTTCAAAAAAAATGTCAAAACTCCAGCAGAAATTGAAGTGGCTCCAATGTTTATTGCCATGGAGTTATTGGACAAATTTATGTTATATTAAATCTCAATTTTCCAGCAATTCATACACACGAAAAAATCTCTCTGTCGCGCACATCAAAAAATACTCGAGTTCTGTATAACTTTACGGTCTGCATACTGCATAATTTTGTTCTGTTTGTATATACATAATCTCTAGTCGTGGTGGTGATATTGTTCAAATACAAACTCAGTTCGTCGAAATAGTTTCTGTGGTGCTTAGATTCTACGAGTTTTACCATTGTATCTTGGGAAATAGACGCTCGGATTAGACCTCAAGTATTTACGGTAAAGAGGCGAATCTATTTTAAAGAAACTGTACTTGTACAAGCCTCAGGTTGAAATTTTATTTACATATCTGCAATTTATTCTTGCAAATTATTTATTTATTTAGCGATTTACACGTTTGCAATTTACTAGATTAATAAATTTTGCAGTTTACTTGTTTTTATATTTATGTTAGAAATAAAAATAAAAATAAAAATTTTATATATATTTGAATCTTCTTGCTAACAGTTGGTAAATGCAATTCGGTATATGTCTGTTACATATACGATTTTTCTATTAAAAAAATTGTGTTTTATTTTAATAAAAATAGTTTGTGCTAATTTTACGCATATACGGTGAGTTTCGCTGCCAAATACAGTGAATTGTCATATACGGTGAGCTATTAAATACGGTAACCTGCATATATGGTATGCTTATAATCGGTATCTAAACTACATATACAGTATGCGATAATCCGATTTCATTATTACCACTATATTCCAACAAAATTAGATCGATTGGAGGCTAGATTGAATCAATTAAATGCATACCCAAGTTCATATGAGGATGCTAGATGCCAAATAGCAGTAATTTGGTGGAAAAATGACGTAGGACCCCTTCAATTGGAAAAGGCGCTACAGTTGACTTGTTTTCCCAAAATGTTCAGCCATGTTTAGGGCCTATTTTGGTGATGTTAATACATTAGGATGGCAATGTAGATGAGGGGAGATGAAGGATGGTGGCCGGCCATGGGTGTTGCCGGAAGTGGAGCTACCATATTTCATCAAATGCATTGCTTAAAGATCCACGTCTCAAATTATTGTTGAAGACTTATCATGATTTTTGAAATTCCACCAAAGAAATCCCAATTATGAAGTGCGGAGTTGTCGTCGAAGGCTATGGTGGGCTGCGGGTGGCATTCTTGTCAGCGGCTGCCTCGTTGACCTTCGTTAGAGGGTGCAAAATATTGTGTAGTTACTGCAACCATAAAAATGAGGGAATTTCTGACTTGAGCATTTGATCAAGCATCTGGCAAGTGAAAAGGTTTGCAACACAATTCTTGTTAATGAAATGAAATCATTCTCTAATCTTATGCTCTAAGCGGTGATTGTGGGCCAATTCTTCGACACTCGCTACTTCCGTCATCGAAGGCCACTTGTCATAACACTGATTTCTCGTTGCCTCCCTTTCCACTGCTCGAATGAAAGACCATATTTCCTTCAAAATCATGTTCATATGCCAAAAGATAATTAGTTGAAAGCCTGCAACTACCTCAAGGGTCGTGATTTGGGCTTGCCTTCGTAATAACATTGTAAGTCGTGAGAGCCTCCAATTTTGAGCGAGACATTTTATCAAATGTTTGGCATGCAACCTCACGATTTTGAGAAGATTGTACCTTCTTGATTGTACATTGCGCAAGCACAATATTACAATATAAAATTTTCCACTGTATCTCAATTTGAACTTTGATGATATGGTTGAAAACTTGTCAATTTATTTTTGTTGAAGAAATACATGATAAAGTTCTCATGAAATCCTGACATGGCTCTTGTGCTTTCTACCTTCCATTTTGATTACCATAAGAGAGAACATAATAAACAAGAATCATTATTCTGGAAATAAAATAATGGGCCCATAAGAAGAAAACTTAAGCTCATAGAGCCTTTTATAAGGAAGTGAGCCTCATGGTCCATGGAAAGCAAAATTAATTTGCCTAGTTTAAAGTAACTCCAGAGCCCCAAATCTGTCAACCGAAAAAGGCCAACGACCAACTAAAATTCTAAATTTAAATTTGCAGATCTGTAAGAGCCAACAACCCATTAAGATTCTGAATTTAAAGTAGTAGATCTAACAAAATAATCGCTGACCCAACAACACCTTTCCAATCCTGAAAGAGATCACACGTATTTTGGTTGCCGTAATTTTTGAGCTTTTTGGGATTATTTCAATGGGGATGCCAATAGCTACAATTCCTGCCAAAGATCTTTTTGGAATGCCGACTCGTGAAGCCAAATCTTTGAATAGAACTTTCTTCTTTTTGTCCTTTCCTTTGTTTGTTTGAAAAAAAAAAAAAACCAAGTTGGAAAGAAAAAGGATCTACCATGATACATCGTTTTGCTAATTTTTATCAAATGCTCCAGCACAAAGATTATAACGGCCTCATTTTTTCAATTTTGATTGGTAGATTGTTCAAGTTGCAAATCACCCCTTTCATGGACCAAATCTAGAGATTTTTTTCAACCTTTCGTCAGTAATAGCCATTTTTTCTTCATTCTAGTGACCAACTTGTCTGTTGGTAGAGGGAACTGCTCGATTAATCCTTGTGCTTGCCCAAAAATTGTTCTCTTTCTAATATCTATTTCATTCCTTCTCTGGTTATTATCTTTTTGTGGTAGAGAAACTGCTCGAAAAATTTATCACTTTTGATGAACTTTTTGGATGTGGTAAAAATATGGTTAACGTATCGCTTTCCACAGACGGAGCCAATGATGATGCCAAAAATTGTATCTGTGATTTTTCGAGATTGAGGGCCGAGAACGAGCACGAACGAGCCTTCCAATACTTGAAAAAAGGCAACGAGGTGTGTCCTCGTCGTCTCTCCGATGTTTAAGTCAGATGAGGAATTTATGTGAAAGTATGTACTGAAATTGTATTGTAAAAAACGTACCTCAATAATGAACATTGATCCAGTATTTATAAATGTTGGCGGTTGAGTTGTAAAATAATTCAACAACTTATAATCCTTATCTTGTACAGTGGTTGAGTCATATCACAATTATCTTTAGGAGTTTGACTTGGATTGTAATATGTTTAATATTTGGACAAGGATGAATGATTGAGTCATGGGAGGACTAAAACACGTAAAAATTACTAGATGAGGGCAAGAAAATCGTTATCTTTACATATGGCCCGACCTCATAAGCCTCGACTTAAATCCTAAAGCCTGGGCTTAATTCTTGGATAATTGAGGGAGGTCGGGATCGGGTGTTGCAAGAATTGTGCACATCAAGTATGAATACCTATATGCGTGAATAATTAGTTCATTCATACTTTTTTTGGTATGAGCGAAGAAAAAAATGTTGCATAAGTTGTGCGCTTTTTAGGGTTGTAAAAATAAAACTGAAAAGTTAAAATAAAAATTGGACAAGATAAAGATTTTTACCTGAGTTCATTTTTCTTCAGCAGTCCTGTCAATTGTATTTGAGAAGCTTCTCATGTGGTATCATGCAATGAAACACAATGTGCAGTATTGGATTATATATTTCTAATGCATGTTTCCATTACCATTTGCATTCAGGCATGAAAGTATTTATGGTGAGTTGTTTGCTAATGAATTCCATTCTCGTCTAAGATTCAAACACAGGGGTTTGGTTGCATGTGCTGGTGCTTGATAAGTGTATTTTATATACTTATGTAGACCTAAAAATATAGACTTTTAATAGTTTTTTAAAGTAATTATAGCCTAATTTATTGTATATTTCATTTATTAGGTAAAACTCAATGGTTGGAAGTTAAATTGAAAGAAAGAATCGAAAAATGGCGAAGTACAAAGTTGAGGACCAAATCACAAATATTCAATGGTTGAATTGAACCATAAGAGATATTTTAAAGATTGATAGAAGTCAATTGGATGCAATTAGAAGTAAAAAAGGAATGGAATATCAATATTACCATAAATCGACTTCCAATCACATGATATATCTTCCAGATTTTTAGTCAATGATTGCGACCAATTTTTAGCATAGTAAATGTCCGAATTGGAAAATATCTATCTCTAAGAAAATTGTATCCATTTTAGTTAGCTTTCTAATGCATTTTGAATCAACTCAATCGAATATCAGGATACAAAGTTATGATCAAAATACTGGCTGCTATGTAGAGACAAAAAATTCGCGCGCGAGTGTAACTTTCCTTATTCAATTGGAACTCTTTTGGAAACAATTTGGGCGTGATTTTTCATCAATTTTTGATCACTACAGATATCCAAGAGGAAAATACATGAATGGGGCTATCATACATATCCCTTCTACTTAATATACTCCAATATTCATTAATTATCATCATAAGAAGGGGAGAATTCATTGTTTTTGTGAGAGAATTGAAGGGAATTACAAGAACTCAATCAAGTGAAGATTCAAACTTGGTATTGGACAAAGAAGAGAGAGCACAAGTGGAGATTCATTAAAAAACATTGAAGAGGTTCAAGATTTCAAGATTTATCTTCATCTTTTCAATTTATCGAAAATCCAGGTTATATCTTTCCACTTATATATGATTTCTTGTAATTTCAATATGTTAGGCTAGTTGTATACATTTTTAGGATGAGATAAACCATTGTTATGGTATTTT
This sequence comes from Olea europaea var. sylvestris, assembly GCF_002742605.1. Lineage (NCBI taxonomy): Eukaryota > Viridiplantae > Streptophyta > Magnoliopsida > Lamiales > Oleaceae > Olea > Olea europaea. Next base: position 26,037,732 of record NC_036243.1, on the reverse strand, counting down.
TAGCTTTTAATTAATTATTTTGACTTTAGTTTGATTTTATTTTTGGATGTTTATTATCGTTTTTATCGTTCTTTTTAATTGTTTGGTCACCAATTGCATTTTTAGTGTATTTTATTGTTATCGAGAGAGATAATATGATTATAGAACAATATAATAAATATTGTAAAGTTCGATAGAGGATAGAGATATACCTCTATACTTTATATGGTTTCAATAGGTGTTCTAAGCACTTATTAATGCATTTATCATGTTTGCATCTTTCATCAAGAGATAGGAGGATTACATGAGGGGAATAGATTTGATCGTTATCGAGAGAGGCTTTCAATTAAATTAGAAATATTGACCAACATGAATGATTTCAAATTGTCAATTTAATTGTTACACTAAAGATGGAATATATTACAAGGGGGATTATACATCTCAACAATATTTCTTATGAATTTCATAAATTTTCTTTACATTACTTTCTATTTAATTGATAGATTTTGTATTGTCTAGTTACAAATTGATTTTGCTATTTGATTAAGGGTAGTGTTAGCTTTAACTAGATCAAACACATAGTTCTCGTGGGTTCAACACTCTACACATCACTTTATTACTTGTTCACGATCTCGTCCACTTGCGGTAATCAAACAATCTGTGCTAGTTCGCCAAACTCAAATGGAAGCCAATTCTTCATGACGTTGGATCATTGCGAATGGCTTGACAAGAAGCATACAATTTTCAGAAAAGTAATTACATTCATATTTATCAGGATGAAGACTTTTATTAGATGAATTGAAATTGTAATGGAAGGAGAAAATCTTATTGATCAGAGAAAAACGTTTACAAACCAATGTGTCATAAATACTTTTGTTGCATTTCTTATTGATGCTTGGCTATTTTTATTTGGTCTTATTGTCTTTCACTTTAGTAATGATAGAATTGTACCTTGAGATTCCTGTCACATTTTCTTCTTGGAATCATTTCCTAAGTATTTGGAATCCATTTGATGATATTGTCCAAGGGTAGCACCTTCAAAGACTTTGCCTTCAACATTGGATGGTGGAAAAAGAAATACGAGCAGAAAGCAAATAAGTTCATTTTCTTGACTCAGCAGAGATATAGTTGCTTGAATACTGAAACTTAATTTTGCTGTAAAATTTAACTATGTATGTCCTTTTGGGGGTTTGTTGTGCAGAAAATTGAACTTGCTGTCATTTGGTGAAGAAGCTGAAGAAGAGAGAATTGGCAGCTGTCAATACAAAGATAAAGAGTAGTCATGACGTGTTGGACGATCTTCGCCTCCTAAAGGATGATAACCGTGATAATAATTTGGTAACTATTTAATTTGTCAGTTGTGGTTTACTGTGATATACTATTTCTGTGACGATATTACCTGAACAGTGTATGATCTTAGCCTCATAATTTAACAGAACATAATGATAGAAGGAGATACTGAGTTAAGACTGACACCTCTAATTAATTAACTCCAGTAGAATCTACTTCTAATTGGAAAAGCATCTGATTCTTGACGCTGCATCTTTAAAATCTGTTTTCACTTTTCCCCAGTTATGCATTGTTATTTTTTAAACTAATTCAGTTTATTGAAGAGAGGATTTATTGATGGTCATATAGTCAAGAAAACGAATATCAGACAAGGCAGAATTTTTATGTGCATGCTAATCGTGTATGCATAAGAGAGAATTATGTTATGCTTTTGTCAGTTATATGATTAACTAAAATTTGTCTGTCTAATTTTTGAATTTCAAAGCACATTATAAAATTGAAGGTGAATGATTGCACACTCTGATTTACTTCACGAAATAGTTTCTTGTTTAAATTTCTAAGAATGGTGGTCATATTTTTAGGCTAAGTCTTGGAATGATAAAGATATGTGCAGGCAAATAAAAAGTTCTCAATTGCTTTTGGATAGGTTGAAGCAAGGTCAACTGTGAGAGCCGACACGCAAACCTGCAGTAATTGTAACTGTGAAACTTAAAACAGCAACAACAATATCAGTAATAACATATTCCCATTATCCAAAGCTAGGTTTCAAAAAAGCAAAAATACATCTCAAATGCTTCCTGAGAGCACTCTGCTTGAGAGAGGACAGCAGTAAAAATAATTCTCTTTGGATGAATTTCATCAGGAATGCAGTATAACCATATGGAATAGATCAACAAAGAAAGTGGAAGGACGTGGAGAAAACTTAAGATGACATTGCTCATGCTAGGATAGATCATAGTTTGGCTCAAGAAAACAGATTATGTACTTGGCAATCCAATTTAGTCAAAGGTCAGTAACAAAGAATGGGGATAATTTCAAAATGTTACAAAGTCTAGTTTGAAATACTATGATATAGCATAACATAGACATAGAAGCAATCACTTGGAAGGAGAAGAGGGGGAAAAAAGAAACCAGATAAAAGAAAGAGAGAGAAGGAGAAGAAGAAGAAAGAGAGAAGAGAAGAAGTGGGCGGTGGAAAGGAAGAGATCTCTGCAACACTTCACATTCAATTCATTCCAATCAAATCTGTCTGTTCCTACACAAAGGCTGAACATATATGTAAAACACAAAACATAAAAAGGGCTTGGGCCAACCCAATTACATGATACAAACCCAAAGCAAAAGCCTGCCTACATATATAAGAAAAAAGGCTTAGGCCAGCTTAAACTAATAAAACATATATAAGTAGCCCATAAGTAGTAATCCAAAATAGGTGGAGTGATGTCCTCATCAACTCTCTGAGGGTGTGAGGAAAACTCGACCCTGTCGAGTGGATAAATCATAATAGATGACAACGAACGATCTTTCTAAAGAACCGAATATCGAAACTCGAGCTCAATCCAGATTTGGTGGAGCTTCTCTCTGACAATCTATATAGAGTTCGAATCAAGTCAATCTACCCATTAAACAAGAAAGCATCGAATCTCTCTATCATTGATCAAAACAGTTTGTTCATCTAAAATAACATCAATTTTATCTTTGTGTGCTGTAACAGATGGTATTCGAATATACATAGCAAAAGATTCAATGTGGGAGCTCCCCTATAGAGATAGAAAAGGGTCATCAAAATGGTCAAAATAGCCTTTATAAGCAACGAAGTCCTTGACAACTAAAATAGGGTGGTGGTCATAATGTGATGAAAGATCATTGACATATGTATTTAGACCAACATGCTTTATAATTTCATAAGGACTAGCATTACGGGCTTACAATATAACGTAATCCCCAATATTAAATTCAAAATGTCGTTTATGCAAATCAACTTGAAGTTAAATGATGCATTACTTGCTTCAAGTTGTTCATTGATCTCATTATGCAAGTCATGAAAATGATATACAAATGCTCCAGCTGACACGAGACACTAGCATTCGAGGACATGGGAATAAGATCTAACAGCCGCCTAAACTTATAACTATGAACAACTTCAAATGGATTTAGACCTAGAGACCGATTCACATAAGTGTTCTATGCAATTTGAACAGTTATGGGAGATCAAGTCCCAATTCCCAAGATTTTTCTGGACTAGAGACTTGAATAAATTGCTAGGACTTTGGTTAACGACCTCATTTTGACCATCAGTATGAGGTTGGTCTGCAGTGGAGAACTTTAATTTAGTGCTAACCATAGGCGACTGGGTTCTTCAAAAGTGACTACTGAAATCATGGGATATAGTATCTAGAGTCTCAGGAAGAGTCTGGATGCCACCTAAGGAGGTGTCCTCACTATCATCATCAACATCTTCAAGTTTAGGTTCATATACTAGATCTTCTAACAACTATTCTATTACATTCTTTCGTTCTTCTATGACTAAGGCTCGGTTAGGGCATTTGGAAAAATGTGGTCAAAGTCCTTATAGCTGATGCATAGCAAATGAGAGGAAGAAGTCCTTGGAGTTTCAAAAATTCTACCCTTATTTTCCAAGATTGGAGGAACATTAGACGGGAGAGGTCCTAGAAGGGACTTAACGGGAGGAAGTGGAGCCAATGAAACAGAGAAATGGTTGCCAATATGCCTTCTATATGGAGAAAGGGCGGCTTGGACTATCACGACCTTTACACCTATTTTCCCAAATGGGAGAAACACTAGACGGGGAAGGCTCTATGACAGACGTATGTTGAAGTGGCTCTAATGACATAAGTGAATGATGGTGATCGCGCTTTTCATATGAAGTACTAATAGTCAACTCATAATCTCGGGCTAAAGAATAAGCGTGATCAAGAGTAGTGACACCTCAAAGGAAAAGCTCACGCCTAAGATCATCTCTTAGACCTTGGTTAAACCTACTCAAAGTTGTGGTCTCATCCTCAATGACATGACATTTGGTTCGAAATTCCTCAAATTGTGCAATATACTCAGTCACTAACCGATTCCCTTGTTTAAGAGCAGTTTATTGAGTAAAAACTTCAAAATCTAAGCAATCATCAAAAGTAGGAGTATCTAATTTAATGCCTATAAAGAAACTCTCCTTATGACGAGAAAGTGAATGAGTAATGTAATGATTACAACCTCGTTCTTGCTCACAAACCTGATCCCTATCCCTAAGATTGTGTCAAAAGCATTTTATATCACTCTGTCGATGATGATATTGTCTATTACAGATTACTTTAGATCTATGAATGTCAGTCGAATAAGAGATTTGATTAAAATGACTCATTTTAGCAGCTAGGTTCTCTCTTCTTACGAGTAGCAGCTATATCGGATTGGACAGTCGCTAATTGAGTCTGAAACTGTTGTTGATTAGTAATAAGTTGAGCTAATTATCATGATAGTGCATCAAATTGGGAAGGATCCACGGTCAAAGTATTAGTACTAAGGATGACAAGATGACCACCAGCAATTGCATGCAATGTAGTAACAACTAAATGCAATGTATAAGGAGATCAATGAACAATTGCACAGAAAGACAATATAAACTTGAGCAGTTATTTTTTTTTTTGTAGGATTATGTAGATCCTAATAAGGCAAGCTAATACTGCTGATCTATGTAAAACAACAAAGCACAGGTCAAATACTAGTCAACAACGTAATGGCGTAAAAGGTTAAAAGTGAAAAGTGAATAAGATGAGTTTGAATAGGTCTAGGGTGTCGGTTATGTGAATTTTAGGTAAAAGTGAGGAATACCGCAGTACAAAGAAATTAATCAATGCAATTTTAAAATAAACAGTAATATAAATCAAAGATAGATAAAGTAGTAACTTCCCTCGCTCGTGGAGATACTGTGTTGATTCGTTGAGATGCCAAGACAGAAAATTCCCTTGTTCGTTGAGACGTGGTACTGATCAGTCAAACTAAAATATACCTGCAAAACAATTTTAGGAAATTCTCGATTTTTTCTCTCTTTGTTTTCACCTTTTTTTCTTTTTTTTCTTTTTACCCTTTTTTTAATTTTAAACTTACAAAATCAGAACAACAAGACAATAACTGAGCCCATTTCACAAAATTGAGCCTAAATCAAATTCAAATTTCCAATCAAACACAAGCCCAAGCCCAAAATATTAACTAATAAGCACAGACCGATTGAAAACATATGCCTCATTTCACGGCAAATCTGGAATCGACTGTGTAGCTGGGCTATTGGAGTCAGGATTTTGCGATTTTGGGGTGGTCGGCGAAGGAGAAACTTGCCTGCTTGGGTCGCTGGTTTAGAAGTGATGAAGAGGCTGAAGGTTTTAGGTCAGATTAGAGGTCTTTGTGTGTGGGCTATAGGTTTTCGACGGCTGCAATTGAATGTGGGAGATCATAGAAGGTGAAAGGGATGGTGGTGGTATGGCGGTTGGGGTCGGTAATTGATGGGTGGCGTGCGGTGTGTAGTTGCCAGTAAAGTACCGTGTTACTGGGTTGTGATTGAATTTGGACAGTGGCTGTGGCGTGAGTTGCTGAGGTTGGCTGTAAAACTTTTGTGGTGACTGTATGGGTTGGTTTGATCTCTGATTAATATATGGCTTGTGTATTATGGGCTGAGTGTTGTGTTGTTGTAGAGGAATTGAACAAAAAGATTAAGGTTGTAGCCATTCTTTGAAGCAGTGGTGGCGGGTGAGTAAATCGACTGGTTTTGCAGCAATGGGTGAAGGAAGCCAGGTTTAGCTCTGATACCAATTTGATGTAGCATAACATAGACATAGAAGCAATCACATGAAAGGAGAAGAGGGGGAAAAACAAGATAAAAGAAAAGGAAAGAAGGAGAAGAAGAAAGATAGAAGAGAAGAAGTGGGCAGTGGAAAGGAAGAGATATCTTCAACACTTCACATTCAATTCAGTCCAATCAAATCTGTCTGTTCTTACACAAAGACCGAACATATATCTAAAACACAAAACATAAAAAGGGCTTGGGCTAGCCCAATTACATAATACAAGCCCAAAGCAAAAGGCTGCCTACATCTATAAGAAAAAAGGCTTGGGCCAACTTAAACTAATAAAACATAAAATAAATAGCCCACAAATAGAAATCCAAAATAGGTGGAGTGATGTCCTCATCATACTGGCTAATTGAAATAAAGCGAAAAGAGTGGTTATACTGTCCTAGATGCTTGTACTTTCAGTGTTCTTTAGAATGCAGAAATTTTGTTATATTAATATGCAGCTACCATTTTATTTCTAAATGTGCATGTTGGAAGTCATGTTGGAATTATAAATCCAATTGTTTCTTACAATATTTGTAAAAGAGATTCACCCGCATCTTACAGAATTAATTGTTCCAGTGGTCATTGAACTTAGGCTCATGCCTTTGATTAGCAACTGGAGTTTAAAATGTTGAGTTTTGATCATTAAACTTAGGTCCATGTATTCGAAAAATGTCGTATGTTACTAGCGTAAATGTTAAACTGGGAAAAATATCGAGTTTACAGTGAGTAATGTACAACATTTTTCAAAATTTAGTAGTCAAAACTTTAGGTTTTAAACTTTAGTGAACAATCAAAGACATGGACATAAATTCAGTGACCATTGAAATAATTAACTCCATCTTACAAGTGCTGTCGAAGTTTTAAATGCAAGACAAATCTGAAGGAACTTACTAATGTAGAATTCAGCCAATGCGTCAATAAAAAGAGGGAAGAACAATTGAAACAATCGGAAGCTGAATTGCTTGAAGCCCTTGACCATAGTGATGAACTATGATACACCGACACCAATACATGTATCCATGTCGGATACATCGACTCGTGATTTTTTTAAAAAGTACCAATACGACACGTTGCGGACACATTCATTGAATTCTTCAAAATTCTTCATTTATATAGTACAAATTTAGTTTTATACTTATTATTGATTTTTCTTGTTGAAATCTTTTAAATATGAGTACATATTTGTTATTTACTAATAATTTTGAGTTAAAAATATATAATACCTATAATAAAAAAGAAAAATGATTGTAGAGTGTTCGAAGAGTGTCGATATCGACACAGGTCGGACCCGGACACACTTCCCTAGTTAGAGTATCCCTGCTACAGAGGTGATGAAGATGAAGCTAGTTTTGATGCATGAATGTGTCAGCAGATACTGAGAAAAGGCACGGAACTTGGAGATTTGCCTACCAAACAACAGTTACACAGTGGTGATTTGAATTATCTATAGAATTTTATGACAATTTTTTTAATTGTAAAAGTCTCACTTTGGCTCAGTTTCCTTAACAGCTTAATCCTTAGGAGTCCCCTTAACTTTCAATAAATTTCTGGTTTGACAGAATCAGCCTTCTTCAATACCTGAATTAGATTACATTATTTTTTGCTGAGCCATTACTAAGGCCATGGGCCATGGTACTTATGTTCATCAGAGGCTGCCCCCTCCCACCTTCTGTTTTCGAATTCTTGAAACTCCACAAACTTGTTATTTTAATGACAACAACACACTTTTTTACTCCCGATTTGGTGCAGACATTCATATCAATGAGCTCATTTCATTCTTGGGATATGACCATATTGAGTGTTTCATTTCACTCGTTAACTGACCGTTGAAAGTCATAGCTGTTAAATGCAAACATACAATTTTATAATCGATTTTCATGATTTCAATTTTTTTTAATTGAATCACATCCTAGAGGTTTGCATAAAGCAATCTTCATTTGACTGCTCAAGAGTGGTAGACGTGCCAAACATTCATTCTAAGTGGAAATACAAATTAATAGAAAATGAAACATTCTAACATAAGTACTTATTTCTTTAGAGAACATTAAATTAGTTGTATTTCAGACTTTTTTCTCTTCAACTTTTGTAACTCTACCAAGCATGTGGATTGATCGTGTTCAAATAGTGTTGAGAGTCCACTATGTGTAGATGTATGCTGGGGAAATTGCACTTTAGCTATTTTATATGATACCTAGTGAATGAAATAAAAATATGGAAACTTATACTAGGTTGCCTTCACTGAAGTTCTTATGCTCTGAAGTGGTAATTTTGAGCTTCCTGTTCATCATTGGAAATGGTAAAGAGGAATAGAGTCTTGTTAATGGCTTGTGATTTGAAATAGCTTAGACGGGAAGTTATTCTTCCTCTGAGACACTGTAATTGAGATGCTGAAATTGGAATTACTGGTTGATCAATGAGACTCATAAGTTATGTAGTTTCATTATTAATGGTATTTTGGTCTAATAGTTTATCTAGGGTTTTACACTTTATATAGCCCCCGTTTGGCCCCCATTTTGTAGAATTGAAAATGGGTGGAATGGTGTTTTTTGGAAAAATGAGTGGCTGAAAAAAGGAAAAATTTTCGATTTACGTATAATATCATTTTATGGAAGATTGTGTAGTTGAAAATTAGAGAGAGAGAAATGAAATGTAATGGAATAGAAATTAATGGGGGCCAAATGGGGGCATAGTCTCTTCGTAATCTTTCGTCATTATTAAATAGTACGACTTCATTTAGCAATCCTCTTAAGAATGAGTGTGTAGAGGTACCACCTGTGGCTGTTGCACTTGACTTATCCTATCTCCTTGCCCACCACACCAAAATAAAAAAGAACGTGAATGAATGAAAATGAACTCCAAAGAAGTTAAAGAAGGAGAGGTGGCTATTATACTCCCCTTTCTCTGATGTAAGCTGAATATCCTATTTATGAACTTCTAAAACATACTTAACTATTATACCAGATAAGCTCAAATCATTTGAAGGCATTATAGGCCATACTTTTAACCATGATGTTTTGTTGCTTGTCATCTAGTATCTCGTCTAATCGAGATAGAACAAATATTACAAAATCCTGTCTGTTCACACTGTACCACTGAGTTCTTGTTATGTCTTTACCTACATATATCATGTTTAGCACCTATGTATGGGCTAAATTCATGCAGCATGCAGATTTTGTGTATGAAATCAAATAAAGAATCATGCACTTCTAGCATATCCAACTATTTGCATGTTTGACTAACTTAAGTTATGATTTAAGCTAGTCCTGGATACTTTTTATCTATCCGGTAGGACCAATATTATTCACATAATTTTTCCCTACAATACTCTATAATCTGTTAACTATGTGAGCATGCCTCGTGTGTCAACGAAAGATATGTATGTACTGATACTGCTCAGGAACAAGATCATCCTGTTGTTTAGGACTTTTCTTCTACCACGAGTGTCTATGTGCTTTGTAGTCTTATAACAACTTCGTGCAACTTTACTTGTAACTTTTCTTTGGCTCAGTTTCTCAAGATGTACCAGCATTCATTTCTATGGGTGTGGCTTTTACAACTCAGTTGTCAAGTACTTTGTTGGAACTTGTAGAAGATAGTTTTACTGGATGGAAATTATTGGTGGTGGAATTAGATTTAAAGAGTTTTCTGCCAAACTAATTAGTGTTGCTTTCAATTTACTTCAGGAAATTTCACCTGCATTGGTTTGATAATTCAAATTTAAAGGCCATCTTTCCTCTCATTCAACTTTAACCAGTTTCTGTCAATAGTCAGTGCTGAAAAGATGCAGCACTTAGCTTCTTCTCATTGTTTCCTATCTCTGTGTATTAGCATGTGTAGGTGCTCACGGGCATTCAAATTAATCATTTTGATCATGTGAAATGGCTAGATAATCGATATTGAGTGAAACATGGTGCATCTCTTTAATATTGGGCATTAATGATGTGTGGTTTTATTATAGTCACTAAATTTCTTCGAGTATTTATTCCTTTAAGTTGCTAGTAAGTTTATGTTCCTATAAGTCACTTGAAACATTGTGACATAAGAAACTCAAGGTTATAACACAATTTTATGTTTGCAAGGTCCAATGGTGAAAATCATGACGAATGACCAAAAGTGGATAAGTTATTTTTGTAGAAAAAGGGAATAGGCTCATAAGCCATGGCTGAACACTTGGCTAATGCATATGCAGATTTACATTTGCTGGGGGAAGCGGAACGAAAAAGAAGGCTGCAAAAGCAGAAGAAACGCAGGCGTCGGGACAGGAAGATGAAGTTTTTCTGAGAAATTAGTACTTGATCTTATATTATCTTCTCCCATTCTGAAGACTCTTCTCTCATTTCCCCTGATGGAAAATGGCTGCTATATTTTGTTTTTGTTGATTATTTTGATTTTAAATCAACTTACAATAATTAGGAAGTGACATTTATTATCAAGTTGGCCTTCTAAGATGGTGGTTGTGGGGGTGGGGCAACCTAGATCATGCCTTCTGTCGATAGGAAAAGTATGTTTAACAGGCATGCTAGGAAAACACTGTTAGTTTACAACTTTATGTTTAGCAGAGAAGGTCCTCTGTGTATATTAATACTGCTTATAAGTTGAGCTCTCAACTTTTGAAAGATGAAAAAAAAATGATAAATGGTGGTCCAGCTGACTGCTGAAAGAATGGGGATTCATGATGTATCTATAATTATCTTAAAATATATCAATAATAGGGATTAAACAAATAGTAAAAAGAGGGTGTCAAGATTTAGGTTTGAACGTTTGATGTGTGGATATTCTATAATTTTTTATTTTATCCTGTTTTTCCCTGTTTACCTTCTTATTTTCATTCTTAGTACATTTACTCATTAGTGTTTTTTTTTTTTTTTTTTGAGTGGTAGGTGCTAGCAAATCTTGAGAAATTTGAATCTGTGTTTTCTTCCAAATCCAATAGCTCTGATGGCGAACTTGCGCGTAGGAAGGACGAAAACTTGTCTGATTGGAAGGAGTGAGACTAAAGTTCACTCCTGAGGCTGGTAAGACACTCTGCAATTTTCTAATGCATCATAGCGAACTATACATTTTGACAACAGTCGTGATCTAAGTTTTGCTTGTGATTGTTGACACATAAAAATTCAGCCCAAATAGAACAGCCCAGAGAGTAAAGCCCAATTAGAGGATCCCCAAATCAGATAGCCCAAAGAACGAAATCCAATTGAACGAATCAAGGTGAATGCCCAAATAAGGGGCCCAATAGTGCGGTAACGCCATCGTCCAAGTTTGCAAGTCGCTCAGAGTCTGAACGAATAGAATGGCAGACGGTCGTCCAGAGTCTCGCCCAAATCTTCAAGTCGCCCAAGGTATCAACAAACATAACGCATTATGATGCAGTTATTGAGGCAGTTGTTAAAGTGACTTTATCACGTTCCACGACTCAAGGGGTTCAATCGAAAGCGGTTGAACGATGCAAGATAATGACAGCAGTTAAAAGGACAGTTTCATGACAAAATGGCCACTACAAAGAAAGTGGGTAGTTATAGGGCGATCAAGCAGTTTTTTTTAGAGCAGTTAATCACAAAGGGATCGCCTATGAAGTATAAAAGGGAGAAAGAACTTAGAAGCAAAGGACCGAATCTAAAACTCTCGAACAGAGAATATGTAATTTTCATTCCTTTAGTTTTTAGATTTAAACATTTCCTTTTCTATAACTCGTGTGCTTGCGCCCCTTGGAGGCACGTTGTTTTCCGTTTCCAATTGTAAAGTTCATCGCCAATAAAAAGAACACCCCTTTTGGGGACTTTGTCTCAAGAGGTTTCGTCCCTTACACAATCGTCTGACCCTCTTTAATTGTTAGCGAATTAACCCGCGCGAAACAATTTGGCACGCCCAGTGGGACAGTGGTGTTAGGTGTTGAAATTGCAAAAGGTGAAACAACATGCCTCAGAGATCCGACAAGGAAGGAGCAAGTCAGGGAGGAATCCAGTCTGTAATCGAGCGATATGAGGAGCAACATGCCTCTCCACGTACAGATAGACAAAATCAGAGCAGTAACAGTCGTTACGAACCAATGACGGAGCTGAGTCCTCTAACCATGCGTGCATTGCTTGGAGAACTCACGCAAGACGTCGTTGAACAGGTAAATCTTCGAAGTATTCATAATATGGAAAGATTTACACAAAGTGGTAATGCACACTATGATAATATGGCCAAACAACTAAAGACGTTGAATGAAACAATGAACAAGTTAGTGGGCCAAATATGTCAACCGGCTATACCTCTTGCAAGTCACTTTCAAACTAGGACGATCGTAGGACATAATCCTTCGGTCCCAAATCCAAGTCAAGGGGTAGAACCACTTTCTGGCCCCTCTACTTCAAACCAAGGAGGTACTACAATACCAAATCAAAGTAGTAGTAGTGGTATGCCTAACTTGGGGGGTAATCCAAATGTGAGAGATAATGTCCTAAACAATGGACAGAATATTCCACGTGGTAACGAGGGGGTAGATGTCCAGGCTAATGGTAATGGCCCTAATTATGGTAATTTTGTTGCCAATCAAGGACCAAACATCAGACCTCATGCAAATCAACCGGTTAATCAGCCTGTAGGAATTCCATATGATCCCAATGTCATGTTGAGAAATCAGATTATAGAAATCGTGCAGGATCAGATGGCCTTTGGGGTACGTCCTGTCATTAGACCGACTTACACAAAGCCATATCCTGATTGGGTAGACCAAGCATATCCATGGCCTAGAGGTTACAAAGTGCCAGAATTCTCACTGTTTACTGGTTTGGGAGAGGTGTCTACTCTAGAACACATAGGGCGATTCACGTTGCAAAATGGTGATGTAACCGATTACCATAAAATGAGACTTTTCCCTAGTTCGTTAACAGGAGTAGCTTTCTCCTGGTTCATCAACTTGCCAGCGAACTCTGTTCAAACATGGCAACAATTGGAACAGTTGTTTCATGCTCAGTTTTACAAAACTGAATCTGAAGTCACTTTAGCTGATTTGGCGAATCTACGTCAAATGCCAAATGAATGGGCAGAAAGTTTTCTCCAAAGGTTCAAAACAACAAGAAGCAAGTGTTTTGTACCTTTACCTGAAAAAGAATTTGTCAAGATCGCACAAGGCTGCTTGAGCTTTGATTTAAAAAAGAAGTTCCAGGACAAAGAGTTCCCTGATCTTTTCCAGTTTAAAGGATGGAAACATAAAGGCTAGAACGTTCTCGTTCGATGTAACCAAAGCTGACCTTATATTCGATAAGTTATATAGGGATAAGCAAATAAAGCTGAGCGATAAGCACAAATTGCCAAACCCTGAACAAATAAAGGGTAAAAAATATTGTAAGTGGCATAATGCATGGTCACATTTGACTAACAATTGCTTGGTTTTTCGTCACGTATTGCAGGATGCTATTGAGTCAGGACGAATTACGTTCGACGATAAGAAAAAGATGGCAGTGGACGAGAATCCTTTCCCACAGCCACTTGGGGTAAACATGGTAACATCTGGATTCAAGAACAAGTTACCAAAATTCAAGTTAGTCATAGATGACGGAGAAGAAGATCCTAAACCACATCCCAGTGTCTTTGAACGTATCAAAGGAAAAGAACCAAAAAAGGACGAAAAAGTCCTGTGTGCAAGGTGTAAAAGGGAAGTAAATGGAAACACGGAGAAACCAGAGACATGGCAGCATCCTCGTCGCCCTGTTTTCTTCCAAAACGTTCAGCCTGGCAGAGGAAGAGGTACATCATTCTATAGAGGACCGCCTTTTGAAAGGCAGTTCAGACCAACGGATGTTGGAAGGACTTTTAGGCCGCAACCTCGCCGGCCAAATGTATGGCATTCATTCCAGTACACTGCAGGAAGAGCAATACCCTT
>NC_036243.1:26021085-26023424 GCF_002742605.1 Olea europaea var. sylvestris | reverse complement strand
TACTGGCCAATGAGTTCAAAAATAAGGAAAAAGAAGAAGAGAGGGAGGACAACGAAGGAGAAGCCTGCGTGCTAGTGTATGAAGAAGGCCAGACTTCTGGAAGGGCCTACAACGATGAAGAGGACGATGGGATGACAGACATTGAAGAAGAAATTGATCTAGAAGCAGAAAGGAAAAAGAGAGGAGTATCACGCAATACTCTGTTTAAGCAACAACATCAAGAGGGAGTCCACGAAGTAGACTTATTGGGGGAGCCATCTGGGCGTCCTTTCGATTTCTACGTACTGTACGGAACACCCAAAAGGAAGAAGAGAGTGCCTCGCTCTGAGAAGTATGGGTCACCTCCAAAAATAATACCTCCTCCCACAGGTTGGATGACTGATGAGGAAGAAAAAATAATGCCTCCTCCCATAGGTTGGATAACTGATGAGGAAGCATTAGAAAAAAGCAAGAAGGAGATTCAGGAGATAGAGGATCAGCGGGACATACTACACGTCGCCCTATCACAAGGGGATAATTCGACTGAAAACAAGCAAGAGGTAGAAATAGAGGCTGCCGAAAAGGTTGTTTTTAAGCGGCCAGCCATGAAGTTGACAAAACACCTGAGGCCATTATACGTTAAAGCTCTAGTTAACGGCGTCCCAGTGGCAAAAGTGCTTGTCGACAATGAAGCAGCTATAAAAACTATTCCATCCAGAATGATGAGAAAGCTCGCAAAAACAGAGGGTGATATGATTCCTATAGAAGTCATCCTCACCAGCTTCAATGGAGGAGCAACTTCAGCTAAGGGAGTTATGCCATTGGACATAACTATAGGTACGACTACTAGGACCACTGTCTTCTTTGTAATAGATGGTCCTACTAGTTACAACGTGCTCTTAGGAAGGGATTGGATACACGGAAGTCGATGTATACCCTCGTCGCTCCATCAATGCCTGATTTTTTGGAATGACAAAGGCGAAGCAGAAGTGGTGCAGGCCGATCATAGGCCTTTTGTCGCAGAAGCAAACTCAGTGGAGAAGTTTATGTACGAAGGAAACTATGGACCTGTCAGAGTGGTACAAGACGGGGAAGAAACTCAAGTTGTCGCACAAAGCGAAGAACCATTCTCAGTGGACGCACTCACCGAGATGTTCAAACAGATGAGGCCAAATATAGTGGCCTTAGGAGAGCCAGTGATTGGCAAAAGAATAATCAAGGAATCTTGAATGGATTCTGAATTGCAAAAGCAAATGGCCGATATTCAGGCCTTCAAAGCCAGACTGATGGTTTTCAATAAAGAATGCAATGACAAAGCAAAGGAAGAGACTGCCCTAAAAGTGTTGAAGGACAAATTGGCAGTATTCGAGTTAGAGCAAAGCCTTGGCCGAGAAGTCAACAAAGTGGATTGTTTGGAAGAGGAAGTACTTACAAAAGAACTGGACGACGAAGTGATGCGGATTGCCAAACTTGGATACGCTCAAGCACAAGACCCTCTGATCAAAGTAATTATTGGCAATGAAGGAGAAGATCACCCAACGTTCATCAGCCAGATGCTCGACCAAGAGGTTAGTAACAAGTTAATCGCTTTGTTAAAAGAGTACAAAGATTGTTTTGCTTGGGAATATGAACAAATGCCTGGTTTAGATAGAGACTTGGTGGAACATAGGTTACCGACTAAGCCTAATTTTAAACCTCATAGGCAACCTCCTAGGCGTTTTGCTCCTAATGTACTCCCTGAGATTAAGAAAGAGATAGAGCGATTATTGAAAGCAGGTTTTATAAGAACAGCCAAATACGTTGAATGATTGTCGAATATTGTGCCAGTATTAAAAAAGAATGGTAAACTAAGGGTGTGTATAGACTTTAGAAATTTGAACATAGTTACACCCAAAGATGAGTATCCAATGCCCACGGTGGATTCTTTAGTAGATTCAACTGCCGGACATGTCATGTATTCTTTCATGGATGGGTATTCAGGATACAATCAAATTTATATAGCTGAAGAAAACATACACAAAACTGCCTTTAGATGCCCTGGGTCTCTAGGATGTTTTGAATGGGTGGTCATGCCTTTCGGCCTAAAAAATGCAGCGACAACTTATCAAAGAGCTATGAATTTAATCTTTCATAACATGATAGGCAAGTTTGTTGAGGTGTATGTAGACGACATAGTAGTCAAATCTATTAAAGAAAAAGACCATTTCGAACAGTTAAAATGTTCGTTTGAACGAATGAGGCAATATAAGCTAAAGTTGAATCCCTTGAAGTGTGCATTTGGCGTTAATGCAGGGAATTTTCTTGGTTTCTTAGTACACAAGAAAGGGATTGAACTTGATAAAAATAAAGCGAAGGCCATC
>NC_036243.1:25999939-26020360 GCF_002742605.1 Olea europaea var. sylvestris | reverse complement strand
AGAAATGGCAGCAAATTGGTTTCGAATAAGAAAATGAGGAGATGAAGATAGAAGATGAAAAATGCTAAACATTTATAAGGGGGTGAAGATGAAGAGACAGAATATGAACAGTCACATTTCTGTCTAATGGACGGAATTAAATGGCCCTAAGTCTTGGGAACAGTAGTGGGAATCTCAAAAAAGAATGGACAAAATTCTTAGTGCAAAGCAGTTAAGTGTTTAAAGAATTGATGATTAGAAAATAAACATCAAATAAATGCACAAGAAATTAATGTTCATTAATAAGGAACAAAATTACAAAATAGAAAAGACATCGTATGTCTTAATTACATTCTACCCCATAAGGAACGAATTCGTTCCCTAAGTTTTTCCCAATCCTCGTTCTGTCGGGAGGAAGTGATGTTCAATTCAGCCGCAACGTCATCATCAACCTCCAGCTTCTTGTATTGTTCGACCAAGGATTTAGTTCGCTCAATTCCCTGAGAGGCGTTGCGCTTTTTAGCGGCCATCCTCGCCCTGCAATCGTCCATTTTGGCTTGAAGTTCCCTCATCTGAGCAGCCAAGTTAACCATCAAGGAGTCTTCAATCATGACTTCGGAAGAGATTTCTTGCAACTCGTCCTTAGCCTTGTTGATCTCCAAGCACAGAGACTCTTTCTCAGCTACGGCTCGAAGATATTGAGTACGCTTGACCTTTAGTTCAGCATTCTTGGCCAGCATAGTAAGGACCTCGGAGTGAATGATCTTCAACGTCGCTTTAAAGTCGGCAGAAAGATTGAGCGACGGAAGCGTCAGTGCTTGCTCTAATTTCGCACTCAAACTCTCAAGTTCATCCTTGTGTCTGGCAGCACTAGCCCTTCCAATGCCCATGTCCATGAAGGACACGTACTCAAATACCAACTCCTTCAAGAACTTCAAGTCCTCTTTTGAAGAAGCAGCAGGACGATCAGGTGGAGCAGATCGAGGCATTTGGACTTGCCCCCAGGAAGCAAACAAATCCTGGATAGAACGAACAATCCTGTCAGCATCCTGCAAAGAAGATTGCCAACATTAAAAATATTCGCTACAACGAACAAGTTGGAAATAGGAATGGGGCAAAGAGAAAAACTACCTCGTCGACAATCGTAGAAGATGGCGCACCCTCAGCCAAGCTGGCCACCAACGACTCATCCATTCGTGAGGACTTTCCCTTGTCCGAACGAGAAGACGTTGCCACAACGGGCGGACTCATAGGAATATCTGCAAAGTTCAAAGAGCAACCAGTCAGAAACCAATAGCACGGGCAAAGGTAAGACATCAAAAACTGAATTACCTTCTGCTTCGATGATTGGGGGGTCGACGCCCTGGGAGGAAGGTGGCTCATTCATGGGTTGTGATGAAGAATCTGGGACTGAAGATATACCTTTAAGCATGGTCCCATCATCAACCGGTTTGGATGAAGTAGCCTCAACAGGGGATGATGGAGCAGGAGTTGGTAATGCCAAAGCCTTTGAAGGGGAAGCTGAGCTTTTCTGAAAAGTCCAAAAGATCATCAGTACACAGAAAAATTTCAAAATGGGGAAGAGCACACTTGTAAATAGACCAATTTAATTACCTTCCTTTTAACGATAAGAGGAACATCATCATCATCATCATCAACATCATCCTCCAGATTGGGAGATGCTGAGGCTGGCCGTTTGCGGCTTGGAGCACTCTTGGCCATAGTTGGCCTGGCAGGGAGAGAAGAAGATGGACGAGCAGATTGTTTAGTACGACGAGAAGGAGAGGGGTTCCGAATAGACAAAGGAGTGACCAAAACAGGAGGAGGAGAAGAAATACTCGGTTGGTCTAATGAATGAAAGGCACGATTGGCCTCAGTTGCAAATAATCTGCGCTTCACCGATGGCCAAAGTTGTTCGAAAAGAGGGTGAGTAGCATGACAAGGATTAAAAGGGGCTAATGAAAAATGGTTTGATAAATGGAGGTTGCGAGCGTTTATAGCCTCTGCTTCCACCTTATTAATGGTATGAAAACGGTCGTTTAAGTTCTTCGAATAGCAAAGAGGAACAGGCCAAGTTTGGCCGAAACCAAGCTGCCGAGCAAAAAATTGGGGAGCATAAATTTCTACTCCAGCTTTGGCATTGGTCCCGGTTAAGATATCGTCGAAAAGCTCCCTCCCAGTTAAGAACTGGATCCAAATGAGCAGAGAGGTGCTCGCGCTATCTAGAGTGGAAGGAGGATGTACATAGTCCGGAGTCAAAAAAGGAGGAAAAAGGAAGAAGGAAGAGATTGAATCTAAAGAATAAAAGAATGAAAAAATGTCTCTTCTGAACTTACTTACAGGAGTTAAAGGCCCCATAGCTAGCCCGTAACAGCTAGCAGAAGGACAAGAAATGGATGGAGCACCAAGCGATGGAAAATAGGATCTCAACCACAATTGAGTGAACCAAAGAGGTCCACTGCCAGTAGGAGATGCACCATTCTTCAATTGAGCCTGAAGAAAAGTCATACCTCTATAAAGGGCAGCTAAAAACAAAGAACATAAATTCAAAGGCCGGCCACGCGCCAGTTCATGCGCTATAGGTAGATAACTCAGAGAGGGCTTTATACTAGGTACGCACAATATGTATTTACAAAGTCAAACTAAAAGGAAGGCCACTCGCTCAGCATGAGTAGGCTCAGCACTCGAATGATTGTGGAGTGTCTACAGGCTTGAATAAGAATCGGTGTAGTTTTTATCGAACTGTGGGGCGCCACCAGAAACTAAGATGCCTGGGAAAATGGTATCACCCAAAGGTGGTAAATTTACCAGGGCCCCAACATCCCTTAACGTAATAGACATGGGGCCAAGAGGAAAAATAAAGGTGTTATACTCAGAGGACCAAAAGCTCAAAGCAATCGGAAAGAGCGCTGAATCAAAAGTAGGGGGGCGAATAGAGACTTCCAACAAATCAGAAATCCTAGCGCTATCAAAAAGTGCCTTAGTAGGACCATGACCCACAAGACGAGCATGCCACCTACGAAAAGTTACGTCAGATTTGGGCCAAGTGCGAATACCTTTTTCACGAAGTGGCCCCAGCGGCAAAGAATTCAGAAAAGGAGGGCCATGAGTGCAAGGAAACAACTGACCCACCGCCGCCTGTTCGACTGCTTTCGCATTGTTGAAGAAAGGACCCAAGTAAAACTCATTAAGTCCAACATCGGCGGGCGCAAGAAAACTTGGGGTTACGTATGAACGACTCAGAAGTTTCTGAAAGTCATCAAAACTAAAGGAGTCGCTAGCTTGAGATTGTAAAGCAGCCATTGAAGAAGGAACGAAGCTTTTCAGAATTACGTAACAAGGAAGCAAGAGATGAACAGTGAATCGCGAAGGATGCGTAAGAAATATGAAACGTGATTTCGTAGCAGTAAAATGGCGTGTTTGGAGTTTATAAGGGTTTACAAAGCGACGCACCTTTTCAAGTTATAGAAGGAAACAATGATTGAAATTCTTTGGGAATCGTGAACGTTGCTGAAGACATGAAGTGAATATGGCAAAATTTAATAATTATTATTAATTCTGCCATATTGGGGGGTAATTGTTGACACATAAAAATTCAGCCCAAATAGAACAGCCCAGAGAGTAAAGCCCATTAGAGGATCCCCAAATCAGATAGCCCAAAGAACGAAATCCAATTGAACGAATCAAGGTGAATGCCCAAATAAGGGGCCCAATAGTGTGGTAACGCCATCGTCCAAGTTTGCAAGTCGCTCAGAGTCTGAACGAATAGAATGGCAGACGGTCGTCCAGAGTCTCGCCCAAATCTTCAAGTCGCCCAAGGTATCAACAAACATAACGCATTATGATGCAGTTATTGAGGCAGTTGTTAAAGTGACTTTATCACGTTCCACGACTCAAGGGGTTCAATCGAAAGCGGTTGAACGATGCAAGATAATGACAGCAGTTAAAAGGACAGTTTCATGACAAAATGGCCACTACAAAGAAAGTGGGTAGTTATAGGGCGATCAAGCAGTTTTTTTTAGAGCAGTTAATCACAAAGGGATCGCCTATGAAGTATAAAAGGGAGAAAGAACTTAGAAGCAAAGGACCGAATCCAAAACTCTCGAACAGAGAATATGTAATTTTCATTCCTTTAGTTTTTAGATTTAAACATTTCCTTTTCTGTAACTCGTGTGCTTGCGCCCCTTGGAGGCACGTTGTTTTCCGTTTCCAATTGTAAAGTTCATCGCCAATAAAAAGAACACCCCTTTTTGGGACTTTGTCTCAAGAGGTTTCGTCCCTTACACAATCGTTTGACCCTCTTTAATTGTTAGCGAATTAACCCGTGCGAAACAGTGATAAAGAAAAATGGGGAAGGAAAATTGAGGGAAAACATGCATGTCGAAGAACAAGAATTTTGTTTCCATAATTATCCAATACTCTAGGGGTTCATCAACATCCTTAACATTCTGAATTGTGCTTTCCCAATAAATAAACAATCGTAAATCGTAATCTCTCATTTTCTACAGGTTCTCTGTCTCTGAAAGCAGTGGAATATACTTGTCCATTTCTAATCTTGTTAATAGCAGAAGTCAAGCATTTAAAGTAGATATTATTGTTCCAGTAAGTGACTTGTGAAGGTGATTATGTTAATAAAGATTAGTGGTTTTGTTTTCAATTTGAGATGCTGACTATATATGCATATGACCCAAAATTTGTTTTATAATTATCATAAGCTGGTCTTGTGATGCAATATTCTTAATCATGTATTGTCTGTGTCTCATGCATGATGGGTACATTATCTGTAGAACAAGAAAGAGGGATTAAAGAAACTTGATTGGAGAATTGTACTAGTTTTAAGTTTTAACTTCGGAATGTAAAGTCTTGGAATATTCCAAATTCTATATTTTCATTTCTCTGAAAAAATTGTTTGCTTTGATGTCATTTGACACGAGAGACCTGGAGATGAAAGGCTCCGACCCCCAATATATCTTTTTGCCAGGGATCCATTAGTGGACCTATGCAGTAATTGGGCTCACTTTTGCATTCTTCTACAGGATAACATGTCTCGAAGTGATGACCCAAACAACTATGTAGTGCATGACTTTCTTTTGGAGAAAGGAAAAGAGAAATTCAACAAAATGCTGGCCAGGTAAAAACAACAAGAACAAGAATGGGCCGGGAAATCTCTTACTTGATCTCGAGTTCAATTTTATGCTCAACTTTCAGAACCAAAATTACTAATGACAATGCAACAATTGTGGTAGAACGATACTTTAACAAGGTGAAAGTTCTCTTCTACATGAATTGTATTGAGCACGACTAAACAGTTGGGATATGTTTGGTTAGCAGTAAAGGGTAAGAATGACACTACGGTTGACAGTATTTTAGCTTCTTTTTCTTCTTTGATCTTGCCAACCAAACGTGCCATAAATATGTGGTGCTACTTCTACGCTTTTCTTATTTTATGTTTAAATTTTTATTTGACCCATGGCTATTCGATGCGATTCGAAATGTATCAAGCAAAAGACATTGTCATCCATTTATCTTCACTTATGTGTATAACTCATGTCACTTCTCTTAATTTCAGTCTTGGATAGTTACCAAATCAATTTTGCTGCTTGCTTTTGCTCTCATCTTGTCTGTTGGATTAAATTAGTACAGTTGATGAAATCGGATTCATTCATACCGTATATGTAATTTACATGTTGTATTTATGCACACCGTATGTGCAACATACCGTATTTACGCATATCGTATATATAAATTACCGTATTTACAATAACATACCGTATTTGCAATAATATATTGTATTTACAACAGTTTATCGTATTTGTACAAATATATCGTATATGCAACAACTTACCGTATTTGCATATACCAGTCTTACATATACCGTATATGCAGTGAGGTTAGATACCGTATTTTCATATATCGGTTTTTGCACTTACAAATACCGAAATTGCAGAATACGGTATATGTACTTACCAAACCAAATGTCTATAAGATTTTTCTAGATTTTTATTTTTAGCATAAGCAGGAAATAAACTTTAAAATATAAATGCATATGAATCTACAAGTCGAACAAATAAGATAAAATTCAGGAAATAAATAAGAATTGAATTTTCAACCCGAGGCCTGTACGAGAATAGTTTCCTTCAAAAAAATTCGTCCTTTCACCGTAAGTGCTTGAGAGTTAATTCAAGCGTCTATTTTTCAAGATACAATGGTAAAATCAGTGGGATTTGAGCACCACAGATACTACTCTGGCGAACTGATCAAATACTCATAATAGTATTTAGTACTATCGTCAACAAAAGTAATGAAATACTTGTTGTCACCTCTTGTTTGTACAAGTTTTAAATCACAGACGTCACTGTAAATTAAATCAAATGATTCTGTATTCCATTCAATTGATTTAAACGATGACCTTATCAATTTTGTTTCAACACAAGTTTCACACTTATCTTTGGAATCAATATGGAACTCGGGTATGCAATTCAAGTTAACTAGTATTCGTAAAGTATCATAGTTAACATGTGCTAGTTTATCATGCTACAAATTGGAAGACTCAAGCAAATAAGTAAAAAAGTTTGCTTTATTCATTTTTTGTTTAACAACCATTACATTGAGTTTAAACATACCATCGAAAACATAACATTTTCCAACAAACATTCCACTTTTAGACAAAACAACTTTGTCTAATTTAAATACAATGCGAAAATCATGCTTATTCAAAAGCGACCAAGACACTAGGTTTTTGCGAATTTTCGACACATATAACACATTGTTAAGAGTCGGTTCCTTTCTTGAGATCATTTTCAGAACCACATTTCCTTGACCATTAATTCCAAAAGTTGCTGAATTTTCCATAAACTTCTCTCCATTTTCAATTGCTTCGAACACAGCAAATAACTCCTTATCAGAGCACACATGCCTCATAGCACCGATGTCAATCCACTACTCTTTAAGATTTGAATCCACCATGTTCACTTCAAAAATGATGGCTAAGAGATTTAGCTCCAACACATCTTGTGTCATGTAGTCAACCACGTTTGCTTATTTCTTCTTCTTTGGCAATTTGCAGTCTGAACACTTGTGGCTACTTTGTCACAATTGATGCATTTCCCTTAAAAATTCTTCTTACAAATTTCACATTTCGGTCCTTGTTTGGTCCTTTTGCCACCAAATGGCCCAAACTTATTTTTGTAGGTCTTACTATTTTTGATCTAATTCCACAACATTGGCTTTAGTCTCACCAGGGTTGAACCATTTCTTTTCAGAACTTTTGTTGTCTTCTTCAATTCAAAGTCTAACAATTAGTTCTTCGACGTTCATTTCCTTTCTTTTATGCTTCAAATAATTTTTGAAATATTTCAATGCTCGGGGGCAATTTTTCAATAATTGCAGCCACTTGAAAAGTTTCACTCAAAATCATCCCTTCAGCATGAATTTCGTGAAAAATCACTTGGAGTTCTTGCACTTGACTGATAACTATTTTGGAGTCCATCATTTTATAGTCTAAGAATCTGCCGACAATAAACTTTTTAGCCTCGGCATCCTCGATTTTATAGTTTTGGTCCAACGACTCCCACAACTCCTTAACGATTTTTATAGTACTATACATATTGTATAGCATGTCTGCTAAGCTGTTCATAATATAGTTTCGGCACGAAAAACCGAATGGTTCCAAGCATCAAGTGCACTGATTGTTTGAACATCTCCATCTCCTTCATTGAGCTTTTGAATAGTCTCAGTCAAGAATCTCACACGATTCAAGGTGATGAGGTAAAATAGCATTTTCTGCTGCCACATTTTGAAATTGAAGCATTGAATTTTTCTGATTTTTCTCCATGATTAACCGAAACATTAACGGTATGACGAGTTGTTGAAGTCACAGTTTGACTCACAATATGAGCCACAACAGAGTTTGGTCATTGAGCCACAACAGAGCCCACAGCTTGGTTTCTAGTTGGTACAGTTTGGGTCACATCCATGTTAGTCGATTCGGTTGCCATTTCTGAAAGTCAAACGAAAAAAAAATTCTAAAAATTAATAGTATAAAAAGCCAATTTTTTCTTCAAATCTGTTTTAAGTTTGTAGGATTAAATTAGTGTAGTGGATGAAATCGGATTCATTCATATCGTATATGCAATTTACATGTTGGGTTTATGCATATCGTATATGTAACATACCGTATTTACGAACACTGTGTATATACAAATTACCATATATGCAAATTACTATATTTACAATAACATACTGTATTTGCAACAGCTTATTGTATTTGCAACAGCATACCATATATGTAAGAGCTTACCGTACTTGCATATACCGGTCTTGCAGTGAGGTTAGATACCGTATTTTCATATACAGATTTTTGCACTTACAAATTCCTAAATTGCAGAATACCGTATATGCACTTACCAAATCAAATGTCTGTAAAAATTTTCCAGATTTTTATTTTTAACATAAGTAGAAAATAAACTTTAAAATATAAATGCATATGAATCTGCAAGTTGAGCAAGTAAAATAAAATTCAGGAAATAAATAAGAAATGAATTTTCAACCCGATGCTGTGCGAGCACAGTTTCCTTAAAACAAATTTGCCCACTCACCGTAAGTGCTTGAGAGCTAATTCGAGTGTTTGTTTTCCAGGATATAACGGTAAAATCAGTAGGATCTGAGCACTACAGATACTACTCTGACGAACTGATTAGTATTCGAACAATATCACCACCAAGACGACGCTGACAGAAATTGAGATTATGTGTGCAGACAAACCAACTTTGTAGATAATCATAATATGCAGACATAGTTTTTCTCTTGTATTTCCTATGTGTAAGAATTGCTGGAAATAAGATTTAATATAAGTTATATCTACCCGTTAACTCTATGACAATAAACATTGGAGTCACTTCAGTTTCTGCAGTAACCATTGGAGTTTTACTCCAAATGGGCCAATTTTTTATTCGTTTGATCCGACATTCGTGTACAAAGGTTGTGCCCGCAAACAAGTTTAAGGTCCGAAGGCTATTTCGATTTGTGATTTGCACCCCCACGTGTGCACACGGAGAGAGTCTTTATGCTACACATGATTACATCTTACCAATTTGTAGCCATATATAAAGTGGTTCTTGCTTTCATGATTTTCCTATGTGGGATAAGTCATTTTTCCTACATAAATCATCTTCCAATAGTCAACTTTGAGCTCCAATTTTTTATTCGCTTCAGCTTCATTTTTGGCAAGTAAATATATGATTTCGATATTCTCACGGAGGATAACACAAACCAGTTTTGATCTTCCAAATTGGACCAACGGGTCCTACCGAAAATTGTGCCAAAATGAGTCATTTACTCATTTTTTCCAACAATGTCGGTCCTGCTTGCGTGGGGCTCAGTGTCCCGTGGCCGTTTGATCTATATGAACCTAATCAGTGCATGAATCTGAGGTATATGTCTGCATCATCTGATCATTCAGGTAATAAATATCATGTGTGTTCGAGGGTGGTCTCTCACCTGTAGCAGAAAACCAATCACTTTAGGTTCTCTTCCATTTAATCCTTTACCAGTTTATTTTAATAATTTGTTTTTTGATAAATCAATTTTGATCATGGAGAGAAATCCCATAACCATCCTTCAATTGTAATCGAAAATGATTAAAATCAGATTCGATTACTGCTATGGTCTACGGACTTTATTAAACATAAACTGCATGAATAAGGCTTAAAACTGATTGCAATTCCATAAGAATCTCATCCTTTTATTGACCTTTGTAATTCCTTTTTATCTTACACAAATGTTCTTGTTTATTTTTGGAAGTTCCATTATGAATTATATTAGATAAAATTTTAATTTGAAAATCTTGCATGCAACAGAAGCTAAGTATGGAATGGAAGTACCTCCCTACAGCATGTCTAGCTAAGCTTAATTTAAGTCCAATTTACATTTTAAGTAAATTTTTAAGCGAACTCTACATGGTATTATGAAGTTGGGTTGGAACAGGCTGTGCCACGGCTCAATATGCTTGGATAGATTACTTTTCTTTTATTTGTAAAGGAAAAAACGTTGGTCATTTTGGTGGCAACGCTGAAGTTACTTGTAAGTAAAGTTCTTGAACGGTGAAACATGCACCGAATGAAATGAATTCCTGTGTTTGGCCATTCCCCGTGTGAACAATTCGGATTTCAGACGACCCCAATACCTGAACCTCTGACTTTTTAACATACGGGACATAACCCACTTGGAGTTGATAAATGGGAAACCTGACTATTCATAGCACGATCACATGCTAGGGAAACATTTAGCAGAAATTCACATGGACCCTTGACTATTTGCTGTCTTTGAGTGTTCCCATATTAGAAAATTTGATGCTGTATGGCTCTTCGCAAGGGCATATTTTGTGCCCTTTTCTAGAATTTATGGACCTTTTGGATTAATCTTGTCCAATTTTCTTGCATAGTGGATGTTTCCAAGAAAACTAGAATTTTGGCTCGGTATTCCCCTGCAGATAACACGTTGGCCTCCCTGTGAAGAGCAATACATGTTAAGATGGTAGATTTGGTTAAAAATGCTGGTTATTGTTACCTCCATGGCTCCATCCCCTTCTTTGGTATCTCAACACTGAGAGAGTTAAGAGTCCTGCTGTACTTGATTCTTCGTATTGAACACATTAGTAGCTCAAACTTTACTTATACACAAAATATTATTGGACAGAAATAGCAAGGGAAAAAAGTTAAAATCTTGTTTAGTGCTTGTTTGTGCCCCCATTATTTGTGCGTAATATATTATGAAACTGTGATTGATAGTAAAATATATGGTTAAAAATAAAAGAGAATTTTTTATTTACGTGTAACATTGTTTTAATAAAGAATGTGTGGTTAAAAATGAGTACTGTAAAAAAAATAAAATAATGTGATAAAATGTGGAAGAAATAAAGACAAACAAAGCCTTATTGTGCTGTTTAATCTTGTCTAGTATTTTCTTATCCATTAAATAATATTCAAATTTCTATCAACGATAGTGACACTATTCAATTCAAGTTAACTAAAAGAATATGTATATAAAGTTATGAAAAAACTGAAAATATCGGAATTTTTTACCTCTACAGAATTATTTTTTATTCATAAATCAGGACTATCTTCATATATTTTCAGGCTGGATTGTTCAATCCGACACAGATAGCATATTATGTCCCTATTTGAACCTCATTGTTTTAAGAATAAATTTTAGAAAATATATATATATATATATTTTTTTTTTCTTGGAGAATCTATGATTAAAAATATGGAAATATTTCAAATTTACATATAAAATTATTTTATTGAAAAATATGATTGAATGAGTTTTAAAAAATGAAGTTCAAAAATAGATTACAACTAGTCAATTCATTTGAATAAGATCGATTGTGGTCTTGCCACGATTATAGGAGACGACTTGTTTTAATACTCTACTATTGCCCCCCACATCCAGGATTGAATTTAGCAGAGATTTCAATTTTGATTTTTTTAACTTTGTTGACTTTGTAGTACATTGCTTTTCTCTATCTATTACATTTTTTCATTGTGAATTATGTAAGCATCACACAATGTGCCACAACGAATAAGACTTCTAAAGTATACACTTCTCATTTCTTGAGTTTCGAACACACGAAAGTATTGGATTGGTTCAATATTTGGTTAATTACGACATATCGAATAAAGTATATATTTCTAATTTTTTTTGTACCTTAACTTTGAGAAAACGGGAAACTATTCAATATAAAGCTTTTCTCTATATTACTCAACCCCACCCCCACCACCACAGCCCACCTCTTCTTCCAGGGACGGATTTGGGGGGGGGGGTATTTTTTTAGTTTTCTTGGCAAAAAATCAGTTTTTTATGTGTAAATTTTTTTTTTCCACGTAGCAGCCCGATTTGAAATTTTATAATCCGGTTTTGGATCCAATCCTGAATCCGTCCTTGTCTTCTTCCTTTTCAAACCCTTTATTAGCCTATCAACTCTATCAAAAAAATGGAGTTAGTTGACCACATGACTTGATTCATTGTATGGAATGCATGAGAATGGGATAGATCTAATTAAGCATAAGTTAAATTTTGTTATTATACTGTTCAATGTACAAAAACAATATTCGAGTTCTTAACCATTTGGATTGATTGACAATATTTTTTGAATTTGAAATATTTCTTGACTTTTTTGGCCAAAATCTAGAAGCCTATCTTAATCAAAAATCTATTCTTTCTATGATCTATGATCTAATGGTCGGGGATTTTACCATTACCCTACTTTCTAACCATTGGTGGTAGGAATAACACATTTTTATGCTGCAATTTATTCTATTTTCTCGTTCCTCACATCGACAATAAACTTAGACAACAATCGATCCTCAACAAGAATTACTTATTTTTATTAATTTGCTAGTTCATTTTTAGATTTTACGTCATGTAGTCTATTCAAACAGCGCTCTCACAAAGTACAATTGTCATTCAGATTTTTGTGAAAGAAAGAAAAATGTAGAAATATTTATTTTCGAAAAAATGAAAAATGAAAGCGGGACTGGCACTTTGGTCTTCTTTAGGTACAAATCAAAGTCATCAAACCCACCATACCATAGAAAAAAAATGGATTCCAGGTTGAAGATAATTGGACTAGGAACTTGGTTTGTGCCTTGTCAAAATGGATGAAAATTTTCTTAAATATAATTAGGCAGGAATTTTTTTATTATTGTGATAATATGAACTCAGACTAACAAATTGACTAGGAAAAACTATAAATAATAGAGTTTTCGGTTAGCATCAATAAATTAATTTAGATTTAGTTTTAATTGTTAAGAATTAATCAACATTTTCATTACATACGGATAGACTTTTACTTAAGATCAATGTCTTAAATTGATTGATGAAGTCTATATTATAGCAGTCGCGATTAGATTAATGAAATCTTGTATATTGTACCGTCTAATTTATCAATCAATGTTACCTATTTGATATGTAATTGTTTGTTATATCATTTAATCCATTTAAAAATTAAGCTCCTGCTTGGTGAAAATTAAAAACTAAAATCTAAATTTTAATTTAATTCAAAGTAAACAATGAATTTTAATCACATATTTTATGGAATCCATAACTTTTCAATTTCACGTTTTATCAACTTTTATTTATTATTACCATTCTATGACATGAAAATCTAATATATTTTTAAGTCTTTGTATATCAAATTTCTAAAATTAAAGATCATAACAAACAATTTTTACAGAAATATAATTTACTTTTTTTCTTGAATTCAACCTTGTGCCAAAATTGAGGTATAAAGCCAGATGACAAATGTACATTCTTATCACATTACACGTTGAAACTTATTTGTGTCATCTTAGAATTTCCTCAACAAATTGAGTTTGAATACTCTCTTAAGTTTATGCTATATTTTATGAAATTGGAAGGTATAATAAATAATTTATTCCTTTAATTCTTTAATTTTGTTCAATATCCATTTACAAAATGTTATATGTGTATGTTTGGTACAAAAATATTAGACATGATTAAATAATATTGAATTAAAAAAGAGTTAGAAACGTAATTCAATTTGACTACTTACCAACCAAATATGAAAGGAATAAAAGTATGCTGCATGAATAAGTATTCAAATTTGGAACTTTGCTAAATTCTCGTAATCTGGCTAACTCAACTGGATTAGACTCACACTCATATAATTTTATTTGGTTGACCAATTCTTTTTTATTTTTTTATTTTTCGTTAAGAAAATATTTGCTAGAGACAAAAATGTGCTACTTCATTAAAAGTTAACTATAAGAATGTGACGAAAAAAGTTATGAACATAATTGTAAAATGAGCAACAATTGAGGACATTTGTTGTAGTTAAAATGTGGTACAGTTTACAAAAGTAATCATGCTTATTTGCACACTTTCTTTGACATTGTGTCACTCTTCATAGTATGAATGGACAATTTTAAAGTGAAACACATCTATTTCAATTTGAAAATCAATGAAGTGTGAATCATGATGTAAACAAAAGAAAGTATAAGTGGCTTATTCCTTTACAAAAGTTGTGGTATGAATATAATTACCAAAAATAAAGCTGTCGAAACAATTTACTCAAATCCTTGGTCTTCGTGGACACGAGCCGAGCTTGAGTAAGCTTGTATTTTATTTAAGAAATTAATAAAATAAGTAAAAAAAAAATTTGATTTCAAGCTCAAGACAAATCAGCTCATTAAAAAAAAATAAAGTTTGGCTCAACCTAGTTGAGTCGAGGTGAATCAAGCCCATAAGCGACTCGACTCATTTGCCACCCTCCACCCTGTCATTTTGAAATCCAATTTAACTCATTCTTTTTTATAATACTAAGAGCATGTCCAGAAGGCTCTTTAAACATGTGATGCTATCTATTTTAAAGTTAACCTTTAAAATTATACTCCAAGAAGTTTTTTTAATTAATATTTTAATTTAGAGATAGCTCACTTTCTATAATTAAATGCATTAAAATTATTTCAGTTTTCAATGTAAGAAAATAATATAATAATTTAGAGAAAATTGAGTTAAAATAAAAGATAGAAAAAAATAATAAATATTTTGGGAAATAGTAAAATTAAGCGTTAAATATAAAAAAATCTATTAGAGTGTTTCTACCAAACTCACCATCTATAATTAAATGTATTTAAATTTTCAATATTAAAAAATAATATAAAAATCCTGAGAAAAATTAGTTAAAATAAAAATAGAGAAAAATAAAGAAATAAAAATATTAATTCTTGAGTCCCAAAAAAAAAAAAAAAATTGGAAAATTTCTTATATTATTACCGAACAACGTCCTAAAGGATATTCATCGAACAACGTTCTGCTTGATATCTCGAGTTTCTCGTGTCACCGTCTTCAGCCTACCATTTCTTTTTTCTCGCCCCTAAACCGTGTTCACACCTTTCGCACATGTTTTTCAGTCTCCATATCTATCTGTATCCATATGTGTATGATACTTTGGCTCAACTTTTCAAACTCTCAGTCTGTACCGTGACAAATTTGTCTAATGTGTTCACATTTCCATTCACACATTCCGTCAGATAAATTAAGTGCACCAAGTATATGAAGCTTGTATCGTACCCAGAAAAACACAATTACTCCACCTTGTAGTGTTGCAAGAAACCCATATCGAAATGAATGAAAACAAGCAGAAAAGGCGAAGGAAAAGGGAGAATGCAAGCATTAATGACGAAGAAACTGGTGAAAATCAGGGTGAGGTGAAGACGAAAGATTTGAAGGAGATCTTAACCTCATTGATTTTGCTTGAGGGTCAAGAAAAGAACGAGCAAGAAGAGTTCGCCAAGGCGAATAGGGAAGAAAGGATTCAATTCGAGGAAAATCAGAAGAAAAAAACACGCACAATGATGGATTATTACTCGAAATTTCAAGAAAGTCATAAAGACTTGGATCAAATTGATGGGGTTAGAAGAAGAAAAACTCGCGCTAAGGCTCTCACCGTTGCAATTGGTGCAATAACAATGGAGAATTCAGTTTCAATTTCTGATGAGAATAGTAAAGATAATCGGAGTAATACAGCAGCCAGGGCCGGGGCTGGTCCCGGCCGGCGGCTGTGGGTTAAGAATAGGTCGACGGATTGGTGGGATCAATGCAACAGTCCTGAATTCCCTGAAGAGGAATTCAAAAGGGCATTTAGAATGGGGAAAGGTACATTTGAAATGATATGTAATGAATTGACTTCTGTTGTGGCAAAGGAGAATACTATGTTGAGGGATGCAGTTCCTGTTAAGCAAAGAGTGGCTGTATGTATATGGAGATTGGCCACAGGGGAGCCTCTTAGGCTCGTTTCGAAGCGATTTGGATTGGGAATTTCGACTTGCCATAAGCTCGTGCTCGAGGTTTGTTCTGCGATAAGGAAAGTTTTGATGCCCAAGTATTTGCAATGGCCTGATGAGGAGAATGTGAGGAGGATTAAGGACGAGTTTGAGGCCATTTCCGGGATACCTAATGTGGTTGGATCAATGTATACGACTCATATACCGATCATTGCCCCTAAGATTAGTGTGGCTGCATATTTTAACAAGAAGCATACTGAGAGAAATCAGAAGACTTCATATTCGATTACTGTTCAAGGTGTTGTTGATCCAAGGGGAATGTTTACAGACATGTGCATTGGTTGGCCGGGATCAATGCCCGATGATCAAGTTTTGGAGAAATCCGCGCTTAACCAGAGGGCGAATGCAGGGCTCTTGAAGGGTGTTTGGATTGTTGGGAGCTCTGGATACCCTTTAATGGATTGGATATTGGTGCCTTATTCGCAGCAGCATTTGACGTGGACGCAGCATGCTTTCAACGAGAAGATCGGGGAGATTCAGAGGATCGCTAAGGATGCGTTTGCGAGAGTGAAAGGGAGATGGGGTTGTTTGCAGAAAAGGACTGAAGTGAAACTTCAGGACTTGCCAGTGATTCTTGGAGCTTGTTGTGTTCTGCATAATATATGCGAATTGAGGAACGAAGAAATGGAGCCGAATATTAACTTTGAGCTTGTGGATGATGAAATGGTCCCGGAGATTGGTTTGAGATCAGCTAATGCGATGAAAGCTAGGGATACAATTGCTCATAATCTTTTGCATCATAACCATGCGGGAACATCGTTTCTATCATAGGAAAATTTCATATCTTTCTGCAAGCGTAGTATTGAACAAAATTAGACGATGAAGAAGGATTTAGGTAGACGACCGTATATTTTATGGGGAATAATGTTTAATTGTTGTTTTTGTTGAATGAAAAATATTACATCTGGAAATGTTTTGTGGCTTTGTCCCATTGTCGCAATCTCTGAGGGGGGCTAAAAGCAAGTGTATTTTTTTTTATTTTTTTTTTTTGTGCCTTTGAGAAAATTAATGACTGTTGTCTTGTAGGATGGAGGAGTCATACCATAGAAATCAAAGACGCATGTGGGCGAACTTTATTAATTAAAAGTCATTGTCTTGTGTTCTTATTCTTACTTTTGAATAATATTTTCCAAAGTTGCCTTCAAAAGCACGGTATAAACACAGAATTTACGTGGTTCGATGCTTGGCTGTAGTTCATGGGCATAGACGAGGAGAAAGCTTCACTAATACAAAAATGAGAAAATAGGAAAGAGCAATTAACTCGATTTAAACAACGGCACATAATATTATCTTATTTGACAGTTTAAAAAACCTTTTTTTTTTTATCCAATGATTTTTTGACAACAATGCATATGTCAACAAGTGTGTACAAATTGAGTGTATGAATGGCAAAGTCCAACTCGAAATGCTTTAAAATTTATACAAGTCCAAACATTTTAGAAACTCGATAATTTGTTCAGTTATCAAGGAAAATGGCAAGAATCATCCCTTATTTCGAAAGTGATTATGGAAGCTAGCTCTAATTAATTATTGTTAATGACATCGACACCGCGTTTGATTGATGTTTATGGAGACCCTTGAGTAATAAGATATTTGTTGATTAGATTCCATCACTTTTAAATTTTGTTAACATGGCATGATAATACTGGTTGAATTTAAACTACTATGATCGGTTTTTTTTTTAAAATAATAATAATAATTATTATTTGACATCCTAATGATTTTTTTAGTTCTTTTCGACAATGAACTTTAGTGGATTGAAAGGAGACAGCTATCAAGCTTGTCCTCGAGTCTGAGTGGTGGGAATTTGTACAAACCCGCGGTCCTCAAAAATCAGGTATGGATGGTGCTGCAAGTATTTATAAATTCCTGCCAAACAACACACATGCGCAAGTCCCGACGTAATTTTTTTCCCCCTTTTTCTTTCATGTGGGGCTGCGTCTAAAGTGAGGGGTCGATAAGACCCCTGTAGAAAAATACACAGGGCATTTTCCTTCAGATATCATGTCGCAACTATGCTCCAAGAAAGAAATACTATGTGCGCGGCAATCAAATATTTTTAGCGTACTCTTGAAAAAGTAATGAAATTCTCATGATCTGACAGAGTTTGTCATTTACCCATCTAAACTCTATTTGCATGTTGTTACAGGTCAAATAAGACATTTATGCATGATTTGTTTGTTCAATTATCAAAGAAAATGGCGAGAATCATTCTTTTTCTATTATATTCTTTGCGTTGAAAACAAGGCTAGGTTTAATTAATTATGTCAAACGTGCAAGGCTACAGGGGGACCGTGCCCCGCATGAGCCATGATGGGTACTCGAGTGGGCCTGTTAAAAACAATCATGCTACATATGCGTTCTTTTTCATATTAAGTTTGACACTCTTTCATATGGTATTCATAGAAATCATTGATTTCTACAACATTCAATCATATTACTGTCCAGATTTTGATATATAGGAAGGAATGTCAATTATTGAGGTGAATGTAAATAATAATGTACATATAGCTTAATTCATTAGAAAAATTGGAAACATATGCCCCAAACAAGTTTGAGGTGCGCCAGGCTTGCCAAAAGAATGGCCTCTATCGAGCATACGTCGGGCCACCTTAAACCAGAGTTGTTCAAGCGGAGTTACACCCCTATTGCAACCTGTCATTCACTAGTCTTTGAAAAAGTTTATTTCGATCCATACTCTTTAAGTTTCCATTTCAAAAATAAGGCATTGACAAATATTTATCAAAAATCAGGTGTAGTCCACCCCCTTTCAAAATTGGATTGATAGAGTCCTTTCCTCTTAAAAATGCACCAACCCCAACAATCTTTTTTGTATGAGAGGTTTATCACCTCTGATAAAATTATTACAGTGCTACAAATCGACCAACGCTGACCCATTATCGGAGCTGAAATACTCTTTCAAATTGAGCAAAGTAGCATTGGCCTAGATCTGCAAATCGGTGGGCTTCAAGGAGATGCAAAGCTCGACCCTCGAAGTGTTCATAGAGATCACCACCAAAGTACTTGAAAGCAATAGCCAAGTTGGCTGCAAACTCTGCCAACTCTTGCCATCGCTTTGAATCGAACGTCCTTGACATCATTGTTTCCCTCGAATATTTAAATTATGTATAAGATATTCGAGGTGGAGAGAGATTTAGGGCACCTTTGATGCTGCAATTCGGGCACTGCTTGGCGTCACGAGCATCACGACTGCAATAGGGTAGGGGGTGTTTGTATGTATGAATGAATGATTGAGGATTCTGAAAGTTTGTGAATGGTTGATAAATTTGTGTTCTATATCGTGGAGTTGCATTGGATGCAGATTAAGTGCTGATCATTTGGGGATTTGGTAGTCATTTTTAATGTTCAAGATTTGTTAGGAATGGATTTAAGGTGGTGGAAGTGATTGTGAATTTGAGGTGAAAGTGCTAGTGGATTATAGATTTGAGGTGATGCAGATGATTTGGATGGTGATGGTGGTGACAATGATGGTTGTGGATTTGAGTTGAATATCGTGGTTAGTTCTTTCAGGATTGGAGGTGGTGCCAAAGATTTAGGTGGCATAAACAATGGGAGAGTGGGGTGAGGGTAGGTTAGATAAAAAGTGATCATGATCATTTAATTGGTAATTTATGACTTACTAAAGTATGTGATTTCCATCTAAACAAATAATTGTGATTCACAAATCTTTGTGATTTGTGCCTAATGTATGATTGTAACCATATATTATGTATTATTGTAACATTGACCTGCTTAATTAAATTGTATGTCACAATAATTTATCAAATGTCACAAAATATAACCTAATTTTTTATAATAAAAAAAAAATCCAAAAATTTGTTATTTTGAAATCTTTGATACAATGCCATTCGAATACTTGACTCATAAATCACCTTTCTAGTAGGATGTGTAATGGGCTGACCAACTGCAGTATTTCGAGGACATCCAATTGGTTATCTCGTGTCATCAAGCGCCCAATTGTTGCCTATCCAGGTCAGATGGTAGGCTAAAGGGAAAGTGTGCAAAGGAGATCCTCAGAACAGGGGACTCGGCTTTCTTGTCATCAAACTTGTAGCCTGCAGTTCAATGGCTTGATCAAATATAGATCATGAATGTNATACAATGCCATTCGAATACTTGACTCATAAATCACCTTTCTAGTAGGATGTGTAATGGGCTGACCAACTGCAGTATTTCGAGGACATCCAATTGGTTATCTCGTGTCATCAAGCGCCCAATTGTTGCCTATCCAGGTCAGATGGTAGGCTAAAGGGAAAGTGTGCAAAGGAGATCCTCAGAACAGGGGACTCGGCTTTCTTGTCATCAAACTTGTAGCCTGCAGTTCAATGGCTTGATCAAATATAGATCATGAATGTAATAATAGATACGACATTGAAAGAGCAATTTTTTGGTTATTTCTCGTAAGGCTGCATTGAATAACTGCAAAGTGATTGTTAAGCGTCATAATTATAGATCACAGGGGGCAGGGCAAGAACTACTACTGTGCTATGATTATCACTTATCCCAGAAATATGTAGTTACAAAGTCTATAAACATCATGGTATGGACTATAGAG